>NC_056737.1:1067945471-1067949603 GCF_019279795.1 Protopterus annectens
CATGAGCACACACACACAAAAAAAAAAAAAAATAAGTATTTAAAAATAATTGTGACAAATGGTGTCAGCAAATGAAACTTCCCATTCGTAACTATTGAGGACAGCAATAGATTTCACTTTCTGTTAATTTCTCTTACTTTTCTGGTGCTATCAAAGAAAAATTAAGCTACAATGTTAGGTCACTGAGGCACATGCATATCCATATCAATCAGCTAAGAGCCAACCACAGAAAAAGGAACACCAATAGCAGGAAAGGAAATAAAACGTTTCTTAAAATTCCTCACACACTCACACACACACACACACACACACACACACACACACACACACACACACACACACACACACACATACACACACACACACACACACACAAATACATACATACATAAAAAGATGGACTAAATTAAGCATGGAACGGACGTAACACAGGATTGATCTATATTTATGGTTCATAACACTCGAGTTACTTAACACTTCTTTTGAAAACAAACTGTGCAGCACATACCTCTCACTGCAAATTCTACGAATAAACTCTGGCAGTATAAAATGCGTTGCATTTGTATACACCTGCAAACACATGCATTCATATAAGGGTGTATGCGTCTGTGTAAAACTTGAATTCAACCATACAACGTTCACACAAATAAACATTCGTTCCTTTGTGCAGTTCTTGTTTTTACACCCACACAAACTTGTCAGCCAAATGAGTGACCAACCATTTGAAATGCAACCATATATAACAGTGCAAGTTAAGGAAAGAGGTAAGTGCGTATCAGACATTCCCTGTCAAGATAAACATTTACCTGGAGTTCAAAGAACAAGATAACTGATGACTACTGATGTACCGGGGGAGCTCCTAAATGATTTATCCAATGCATGGGTCCTCGAAGACTATCTATGGTATGAGCCCAGTTATTACGATTAGGAGTAATATATAGTTATCGTCCATGGGATAGGTAAGACCAAAAACTAAAAAAAAAAAGGTTAATTCAAGGACAAAATGGAAACTGGCTAAATTTAAAATGGGCCGCAAGGACACATCTAGCCTAGATTAGTACTTACCTATGAACCTATAAGATAAGCTTATGTAGTAACCATTTCTGGAACTTTAATTAAAATAATCTTGTAAAAAGATGAGCAGGTCATGCAGCAGCAAATATGTCAGAGCCAAAAGAGAAAAATGTGAACAATGTCAGAGTAGGAAACACTGGCCTGAGCAAATAAAAGAGAAAAATGAGTCACAATTCATATCTGCAAGTTTTTTTTCATAATAATTAATGAAAAATGGCCTCGTCCCTCAGATAAAGTGTGTATGCAGAGTCAGCTTGCTGTAAATCATACATATAACTGCAATATAAAAAATACGGCAATTAATGTAAAAGATGCAAGTTAAATTCTTTATTTAGCATCTTTATGCATGGTTTTCTAGGAGGCATCCAAAAATGTATGCAGATAAGCCTCAGATTTCCAAATCAATTGAATAATGCAATGATTACATGCCCATTAAAATCACACGTAATATGTTCAAATTAAAAATGTCCACTTTTCCTTGCGAGCATAATTAGTTTAATGAAAGATGCCAGCAGAATATTATCTCATATTATAAGTATAAAGCATACAAATTGTATAATTATAACTTACCATTCATCCAGAAATATCAGCGTTGCCTTGCCAAACGATAAGAAACAGGAGTTCAGATCCTACTTTTTCTTGAAATCTACTAATGTATATACGTGTGTGTGTATACACTTGTGTATAGTTATTTAATTTGTTACTAGGTTTTATAATCTGGTGGGTAGACTGTCTCAGGAATCATATTCAGCAACGATCTAGGCCACAAGGCAAAGAAAACTATTAGGATTTATGTAGGCAACAATACCTTATAATAACTTACAGCTGGGACAACAGTAATTATAGTTATCTACAACAGCAGTGAGACGTTTCTAGATAAAATATTTATAAATATCTTTAGCTATTTGTCTGCTATAAAATTTCCATATATTCACAGGTAGTGTACGTACAGTGTTTGAGTACGTATAATGTTCAGTAATAGAATACTCAGCACTTACAGGGTGAATGTTTACAGTTTTAGGGAGAACAGTTATTTTTTTAAACATCAGAATAATATAAAACTATTTTAAACAGTAGTACACGGATTGTACATCAGACAGTCATTAAAGTTAGTAGGGTTCACAGACTATTTGGCTAAAGGAATATTTTGATGACCAGCATTGATTTGGTTTTATCCGCTAGTTCTGAAGCAGCAACATGCATACAAATGTTTAAGTCAGCGATCAGTGCAATACCTCAGTAAACAAATACAAATAAATAAGGTGGCATATTGTTTAAGTGCTGAAATGTGTGTGGTAAGCTACACTGCAAATATCCACTGGGAATGATTCCAATACTCTACTTAAATTTTTTTCTCTAATGGTAAAGCACAAACTAGTTTGGAATAGTTTCATAGTTTATGTAAAGACCATATGGAGCTATCTGTGTTTAATCTAGGCCTAAGAGAGGGTCAATATCTGTTAATAATTATATTAAAGATTAGTACAACTAAGGAAAGTTACACATGGGCCATTACAGACAGCCAGCTGGCCTTTTATACAGTGATGCTTCTGTTGCGCGGTTAACCAGAGTTGTAGCAAGTGCCTAGACAGGTTACTGGATGTTGATGAGCAAAAAAGGAAGAAATGGCCAAAAGGTCATCTCTCAAACACCAAAGGCCAAGAGGAAAAAAAAGGTTGACTGTAGTAAGTGGCTTGTTATAGCAAACAACCACACACACACACACACACACACACACACACACACACACACACTACTAACTGCTTCACCTTGATCACTAACACAATATATAAATAACACGTGGAGTGCTGAAATACTTCAGCCTTGAAACTGAATAACAAAAGTGCTGACTGTGCCCTTGGGTTGCTGCCTCCTCTGCCCCACCATAACTACATGTTTGTGGCCAGCATTAGAAGCCTGCAGATTTCCTCAGCGGTAGTTTGTTCAAGACAAGTACTCGTCAGGAGTACTCTGAGCAATGATTGGCAGAAGCTATTCGATTTGAGGTAGTAACACATTTTGGCAATGGTTTTACTGATACAACAGGTAGGTGGTCGATTTGAGGCAGAAACACATTTTGGCCATGTTTTTTTCTGATACAACAGGTAGGTCGTTGATTGGAGGTAGTAACACATTTTGGCCATGGTTTTTACTGATTCAACAGGTAGCCAGTTAGAAATACAGTAGTAGTAGGCCTTTAATTGCGTAATGCCATTACCAAACATTTACCCTGTTTGGGCTTTAAACGAGATGACTGGGTACAACAAAAGCCATAAATATTTATAATTTCTTTTTTGCAGCATTTTCTCCCACTGTCAACCATCAGCCCCCATGGGGACAAATGACCCACTCATTCCTCATCACCGTGGTGACGGGCAATTAGGAAGGGAAATCATCTAGACAGCCATCGGGGGAGGTTTGGATTTTTCTGTTTTCTACCATGCCCTAACACCAGGGAATGGTATTCAAAAGCCTTTCAAAGAGGATGTTCCCTCCATGCAACCCTTCTTCACCCCTCACAGCACAAGCAGTGGTCCATGCAGTCTCCACTAAGGAGATTATACTGCCCACTTCACCCCCTCCCCATACAGGCTCATACACATGCACTAACCCTACACACACTGCTTTACGAAGAAGCTTTTCCATAACAGTACCATTACACAAGATAAAAGGAGAAAGAACACGCACACAACACCAAACAAAACAGCAAATCTATCCCCTTACCTAACTCTTACCCATGAATACTTGCAAACACACAGCAACCACTATAACCTTCTCACTCAAACATCCATTCTCCTGCACATTTCTACTTACAAACTCTAAAAAAATGAGTATTCAGTCAATTATGCTTTAAATATTTTGTTCTTACAGTGTTTTTCACCGCTCAAAAACTTTTCAATCAAGTGTGCTGTCGATATTTTGGATTGCAAGTATGTGTGTGTGTGTGTGTGTGTGTGTGTGTGTGTGTGTGTGTGTGTGTGTGTGATACATGTATATATATATATATATATATATATATATATATATATATATATATATACACAGATACACACACATT
>NC_056737.1:1067982393-1068089893 GCF_019279795.1 Protopterus annectens
AGGGGCTAACTGACTCTGTGAGGCCAAGGTCCAATTGGGGTAGAGCCAAAACTGGCTCTGTCCCTGGAGGCCAAGTCCAATTTGTAATGGGAAACAAAGTATGAGGTGGCCCAAGTGGGCTGCACAAATAGTGTCTAAAGGAAGTCTAGCTTGAAAGGCTGTAGAAGTAGCTAAGCTCCTAGTTGAATGTGCTTTAGGTTTTGAGCACAGCTGTTTTCCCTGAGCAGATAAATTTCAGAGATGACAGAAGAAAGCCATCTAGATAAGGTCACTTTAGAAACAGGAAGGCCTTTTGTTATCTGCATAGGAAACAAAGAGTTGATCGGATTTCCTGAATTGTATTGTTCTCTCCAAATAATATCTGAGTTGGCGGTGGACATCAAGATAATGTAATTTTTGTTCCAATCTGTTTGAATAGTTTGGAAAAATACAGGAGATCAATGGATTGATTCAAATTGTTCTTTGAGGACCTTAGGCAAAAAGGTCGGATTAGTTCTCAATGATACTCTGTCTTGTGAAAGACCAAATAGGGGGTCGAACCGAAGAGCATGAAGTTCAGACACCCTCCTGGCCGATGTAATAGCTACTAGGAATAATGTTTTCCAAGAAAGAAATTTTGGGGAAAGCAAGAAACAGCTGGCTCAAGGGGAAGAATCAAGGATGTCAGCACTAAATTTAGATCCCATTGAGGAGGAGGATTCCTGATTGGAGGCTTTAGCAGGAAAATTCCTTTCAAGAAGGCTTTACAAAGCCTATGGGACATAATATTGTGATCTGCATCCCGACATGAAAGTTCGAGATAGCAGCCAAGTTGAACTCTGACTGTGGAAGAAGAGGAGCCTGCATGAAAAATCCCCTGCTAAGAAGTCCAAAACTGCCTGAACTGGGGCAGTGAAGGATCAATATTCTGGCTTTAGCCCAATAAGAGAAACGCTTCCATTTGCTTGTATAAATCCTCCTGGTAGAGGATTTTAAAGAAGCTACTATGATGTCTCTAACAGGGTTAGAGATCAAAGGAAGCCTGGCTAAGGAAGGAAGTGGAGCAACCATGCTGTGAGGTTGAGAGAAGGGATAGACCGGTGCAGCTGACCGGATTGGTGAATCAGAAGATCTGGCACTGGGTCCAGATGCCATGGCTGCACCAAAAGGTGAGATGGAGGAACGGAAACCAAATTTGTCGAGGCCAATAAGGAGCAATGAGAATCATTTGGCTCTCAAACGGTAGCTTTCTGGATAAGCTGAGGGATCAGAGGAAAAGGAGGAAAGGCATAAAGAAGTCCCTGGGGCCAATCCTGGGTCAGAGCGTCTCTGGGGGATGGCCTGACAGAGGGAGAGAGAGAAGAAGTCTGGGCATTTGCTGTTTTGGGGAGTAGCAAAAGATCGCAACATGGGACCCCATTCCAGAAAAATCTCCTCCACTATAGATTGCTTGAGAGACCACTCGTGAGGCATGAGAATAGCTCTGCTCAATCTGTCCGCTAAAATGTTGGTTTTCCCAGGGATTGCGTTGCTACCAGAAACCGATGAGAGGAGATCGCCCATTGCCACAGTCTGAGCGCTTCTCGACACAAGGGGTAGGACTTGGTTCCGCCCTGTTTGTTGATATACCAAACTACAGACATGTTTTCTGTGTGGACTGCAATTGTCCCTACGGGAAGAAAGTCGTTGAGGGCTTGCAACGTTAAAAGCACTGCTCTCATCTGTAGGACATTTATGTGCAGGTGGTACTCGAATGGTTGCCACGTCCCATGAACCATCCTGCCCTGATAATGGCCCCCCCACCCGATCAGGGAGGCATCCGTGGTGACAGTGGCTACCGGGGATGGGGGTACAAAGTGTCTGCCTTGGTGAATCTGGGGAGAAGTGATCCACCAAGCAAGATGATTTTTGCAAATCTGTGTCACCAGAATTTGGTGACGCATTGGAAGTTGTTGGTAAGACCACTGAGTGAACAACATCCACTGAAGAAGGCGCATGTAGAAGCGAGCCAGGGGAAGAAGAGTAATGGCCGCAGCCATGAGACCTAATACTTTTAGAACCATTCTGGCCTGTACCTTCTTGTTGGCTAGAATGATCCTGACATGACTTTGAATGTCTGAAACTCTTTGGTCTGTAAGGGTAGCTGACATCCGAACAGTGTTTAAGTTTGCCCCTATGAAAGTAATAGACTGGCAGGGCAATAAGGATGACTTTTCTAAGTTGATCGAGATGCCCAAATGAGAACAAAGATTTATTGTGTAACCCCTGGCTTGAACAAGCTGATGCCTGGTGGTGGCTGACAGGAGCCAGTCGTCGAGAAGGAAACACCTGGAATCCTTGGCGTCTCAGGTGAGCCGTGACCACTGCCATGCATTTGGTGAACACTCTGGGGCTGTGTGAGACCAAAGGGCAGGGCTCTGAACTGGAAATGACTGGACCCCAGCCGGCGGAGAAATCTCCTGGGCGTGTGAATTTTATGTGATATCGCATCCTGAAGATCTATTGAGCACATCCAGTTGTCCTTCTGAAGAAGGGCAGAATCTGAAGAGTGACCATTCGAATCTTGTCTTCCTCACAGACTTGTTGAGTCTGCTGAGATCCAATATTGGTCTCCAGTCTCCCGTCTTTTGGGGACCAAAAGAACCTTGAGTAGATTCCGGCTCTGAATGGTCTGTTGTAACTGGCTGAATGGCTCTTTTTGCAGTAGTTTTGAGACTTCCAACTCTGAAATTTTCCCCTTAGACCGGGTGGTACATCTGGAAGGGAATTTGAGGGAAGGGACTTTCCTCGAAAGGAATTTTGTAACCCTCGGATATGATCGACTGTACCCATCTGTCTTGAGTGAGGGGAATGCCAGGCTTCTGGGTACAGTGATAATCTTCCCCCGACTGCCCCCAAGGAGGGACAGCCGGGCAACATCTCAGGGATGCTAAAAGGGGCTTGTCAGAGAGACTCTCTGTTTCCCTGGTTTTATGGACCCCTCTGCCTCTAGAGCGTCTGTTGTTGTTACCCCTCTGCCTCTAGGGGTAAACTGACCACGTGAACCCGGGGTGACTCCTTGGGATTTGCAGAACCACATTTTGCCACCCTTCTGTCCTTTGGGATAAGGTCTAGAAGGGGGGGAAAAAACGGACTCCCAGGCAGAAAGAGTCTTGCCGTCCTGCTCACACCTGGTCAAGGTTTCCTTCCCCTTTGAGGGCCAAACAAAGCTGACCCATCAAAGGGAGAGTTTGTGAAGGACGCCTTAAAGGGATCTGCAAAATTACATAGTCGCATCCAGGCTTGGCGCTAAGAGCCACACCTGTACCTGCGCCTACTAGCTCCATCAGCAGCATATGATATAGCCGCATGGAGGAGTTTGAAAAGGAGTTAAGGGTTCCTAGCTGCAAAGCAATTTTTCCTGAGCCCCGCAGCTGTAGGATCCTGCACAACTTCACCTAGCTCCTTAAGGATATCCCTTTGGAGTCTGGTGAAGTGACAAAGATAGTTCAGCGAATGCATAGCAAAGGTCGCTGAAAAAAACATCCGCTACCATATCTATCCATGGTCCTAGAGTCCTTATTAGGAGGATGGACAGGGAAGGATCTGCAAGTTCCTTCTTGGTGGCAGGGCCCCCACCATGGCATCAGCGGGGACACCTTTGTAAGGAATTGCTTGTCCAAAGGGCAGTAATAAATTTAGAAGGCCTCCTAGGGACTGGCTCTACAGAGTCAGGAGCAGTCCACGCCTTAGCAATAACCTGCATAAGGGGTCGAAGGCGGAGACACCCAGGAGGTGGAGGGCCGAGATCCAAACGCCTAGGTATACTGACTCATCCTCAGAGGGATTGTTGGTGGGCCAGTTTCCCTCTGTCTAAGGAGTTCTAGGATGTCTGAGAAGGAGACATCCTCAGAGGGGATCTTGGGGATCCCTCTGACTCATCTAAGTCAGTATCCAGTGATAGACTCGGGGGGTCTACTGTTTCCTCTTACAAGTCCTCTTCCGGAGGATCCCCGACAATCAGGAGAATCCTCAGAAGAGGGGATATTCCCAGTGGGGAAACCTGAGGCGGAGGATCTCTGGGTCCGGAGCAAGAGAAGTGGCAGAGATGTCAACAGGCACTATAGAGGGAGGAGCTAAGGGAACAGACTGCTGGCTGAGTCCAGTGGCCAGCACACTCTTCATCACCTCGGCTCCCTCCCAGGGGGGTCCGAGAGAACCCGCTCAAGAGCTAGGAACTCCAGGACCCACCGAAGGAAGGCTCGAGGCAGATGTCGGAGCCGAACTCACCAAAGGGCCCAGGCTCCAAGGGGAAGAGCGGGTCAGACAAGGGTCCGATGCCACTCACCCCTCGGAGGAGACCAGGAAGCCTGGCCACGAATCCCTCTAAGGAAGGTCTCAAGAGGAGATAAGAGTAGAGGCTGAAGGAGCAGAAGGGGTATCTGTCCCTCAGCCGTAGCAGAAACTATTCCCAAAGACTCCAACTCCAAACTCTGGGGTAGAGTGAAGGAGGAACTGAATGGGGTGTGGACTAATAGTCGCCCGCTGAGACGGACTATGTAGCATTTGGGCCAGTGCCTGTGACTTTAGTATCTACTGACCACTCTCTCCAAATCATGGTCAGAAAGCCTGGATGACCTTGAAGATCGGCTCCGATGGCTCCGCTCGGGGGAGAGGGGGCCGGAGCCAAGTATCGGGTCCAAGGAAGGGACCTAGACCTCTTCCTCGAAGGGAAACCCTCGGAGCCGATGAAACTATGAAACTGTCGGAGCCGACAACTTATCGGCACCGACAGGAGCGATGTATCGGCTCCAGCCGGAGCCGAACGCCATAAAGGGTGTCGGAGCCGATCCGAGCCGACACCGATGCCTGTGCCACATGGTGGTCGGAACCGATCGGAGCCAACACCAAAGTGGTCCCCGATCGGCTACACCATCCCACACACATCCACTGAGTAGTCCCCCTACACCATCCCACACACATCCACTGAAGGATCCCCCTACAACATCCCACACACGTTGACTGAAGGATCCCCCTACACCATCTCACACACATCCACTGAAGGGTCCTGCTACACCATCCCACACACATCCACTGAAGGGTCCCCCTACACCATCCCACACACATCCACTGAAGGATCCCCCTACACCATCCCACACACATTGACTGAAGGATCCCCCTACACCATCTCACACACATCCACTGAAGGGTACCCCCTACACCATCCCACACACATCCACTGAAAGATCCCCCTACTGAGAGGATAAGAGGGTCAAAGTCAAGTTAATGCCAAGCAACATTACTACAATTCCATTCAGCAGCAAACTGTCTGACACATTAGACAATTTACTATAAACAAAACTAAATTCCTGACTTTTGGAAATCATCAAATTAAAATTTTAGAAACTTAAAATGCACTTTTCTTTTCTAAAACCCACCTGCCCTACTCTTCATTCAACCCGAATATTATTGTCCTGCCTTAAACCTACCAAGCGCCTTTGCAGTGATGAAACCCTGTCTTGCTTACCCTGTATAAATGCTTGCTGAGTGGCAACAGTGAGTGCAGGAGCAAAGTTAGGGTTCCAGAAAAACCTCGGTAGCCTGAATGACAGGTTCCACTTGGAAGATGAGATATAAGGGGCTCTTATGGCCAGTAGGTAATGGGTCACTGTGGGAAACCAGTGCCTGCACACCTAATGACAATGCATCATACTGCTTCTGTGTGCAAAATCTGCAATTATTCACAACTGCTATGCTACTGCAGTCATCATGTCTGCTTTACGTTTTTCATTACTTCATATCAAACTGTCTTTGTTGGCCTTTGAATATTACAGACCTGACTTTTCTACTGTTTGATCTTGAAGCTTGAAAAATGAACCTGACTGTGTTTAGTGGTGTTTTACTAAGCCTTACATACACAAATATCAAATACTTAGTGTTAACGGCACTGCAGATAAGTAGAATGCGCTTTTAAAATACGGTGAAAGGGAACACCACAATAATCTGTGTTTTGAATAATACTTATTCAGCAATGTAAACACAACAAAACCTTCCTAAGCTTTGCAGATTACAGTACTACATTTGCTCCCTTTTATAATTGCTTTTTACCTAATGGTCTCAGCCTGCCAGACTGCTGCGTTACTTACCTGCTCCTTCTAAAAAAAATGACAGCCTTTACAAGAAGTGTTCAGCAGTGCTGTGTTACAGCTTCTTACTCTAACATCTTTGGAAACTCTTAATTAAAACTTTAAAAGTTAAAATTGGGTACTTCTTTCAAAACATTACCCTATCACAAGTAGGAGTTCGGCAGTCAGGTTCCAGCATGATTAAGCTGCAGAACAACAGGATCCCCTTGACTGTCGTATCTTCCCCCAGGCCATTTCCCAAGTCTTCCCCCAGACCATTTCCCAAGTCTTCCCCCAGACCATTTCCCAAGTCTCCCCCCAGACCATTTCCCAAGGGACAATGTGCAACATCCAGAAAGGTGAGTCAGTTTCATCTACAACAGTCCTCTTCTGTCCTTGGTTATCTACCTCTCTACTTTTTCTTTAACGCTCTTTGCAGAGATTTTCCTGCTCTCTCCTACTGCTGGGGTACTGAGAACTGCCCACAAAGGGGATAAGTTGATCACTACTGTTACCATTCTCCGTACCCCAGTCAGTAACTCAGACCACTGCTTAACTGCAAGTCACAAGGTGAGGCCCTGTCCTGACATGCTGTAACCAGCATATTAATATGCAAAATACTGTAATTAGCATATACGGCACAACTCCATTACTTCACACACCTATTCCTTCACCGTTTGCCCTCTGACTGCACTGCAGGGTGATGGTGAATATGGTGCGTGCACCAGCATTCAAATGGTTCAAAGCACAGAAAGCAGCACATCAAGGATGTGCACACATTCACACTCATAGCACACGCACACCTGAGTACAGGTGAGAGGATCACTGACGCACACCTGAGTACAGGTGAGAGGATCACTGACGCACACCTGAGTACAGGTGAGAGGATCACCGTTTCATGTACAGCACAGCTCTAGTTGCAGAAGTGCAAACGTTTTATTAAGCAGCTTTATAAAAAAGAATATTGCCACGATGAAAAAGCCCACTTTACTGTCAGCATTTCAAATAAGTGATTCATACAATAACTTAAATGTACATTTCTTAAGTTTTTTTAAATATACTTTAAAGCAGTGTTAAATGGCACAGTTTACATGACTAGCATTGAAAATGTAATGTCTGCTATAGATTCACACTGGGATTTGGAAACATCTAATGCACTACACATTCCCATTCACACCTTCAAGCACACACACACACACACACACACACACACACACACACACACACACACACACACACACGCATATACACACACACACACACACACACACACACACACACACACTGTAGTTTGGACAGAGATCTCGCTGCAGTTACATCCATTCACTTCCAAAGAAAGACCAGAGCTACTAGTGCTACAGGAAGTACTACTGCAAAGCTGTGTGTGTGCGTGTGCGTGTCTACCTGAAGGTGCCTGTGCAACTGCACTGCATAGGCTGGCAGGGTGAATTTTAGCTGAGCTATCTAAAACAGCACAGTGTTTGATTCAGAGATGTGACAATGAGCTGCTAAGGACAAGTTGCTGACTGCGGCTATGTAGACTATCCGAATTGCAGACTAATGCGGTCACACTACTGGGCACTATGGCAGGCTCAAATAGCACTGGGAGTGATCATTACTCTGCTTCCCAGCCTTGATGTTGTTCTAACCAAATACTATCAAAAAGCTAGAGGTTAGGTAAACCAATACGCTTTTACCATTGATCCAGGTGTATCACCTGAGTGTAGAAGTCGAGAGAGGCAGGAACGAAATCATGTCGACTAATAAACAAGACATTTACACTGCATGTGATATATTCTGATGATCCAATATTTTTATTTTGTTAGCATTTCTTCAATGCTTTCTAGTATTATGTTGAACTTAACAGTTTGACTTTTGTCAAAGCCACAAATCAGATACACTAGTATGTACGGCCTAAATTTATGACAAAGCCTCAAACCCACATATTTTATTTCTTCAGATTAGTTTTCGTTTTTTCATTATTTATTTATTTTTCATTTTCATTAGATTGTATATGTGCACGTTTTGTACAAATATTTAATTTCTGTGAAAACAGTGTAATGTGATTCTTGACTTATTTCCAAAAACAAAAATAAAATTTAAAAAATTCTGCACTAGCCAAAAGCTACACAAATTTTATAGTTACACTGTCGTGCACCTGATTTAGTTACAAAACTGTTCACATTTTTTGTTTAAATATGGGACAGTGGTGGACTCTGTGGCTCCTAGAGATAGAGCTCTGGCTCTGACCCTGACAACCAAGTTCAAACAGCAGCTCCAATGATGAAAGAGTCAGGCAGACAGAGGGGCATTTCCCAGCTTGTCCATACTTGGGAGGGGGATAGTGGCCCTGGTCATGCCAACCTGATCCTGTGTAAATGGAGGCTTGTACTCTCCTAATGGCTGCAGAACCAGAAAATGTGTGTTTGGTGATCCCAGGCCAGAGAAAGCAGCCATAATGGGCATATGTACATGAGCATGCACACACAAAAGGAGGGCACAGGATGTTCCTGCAGTGAAATGGGAGTGCATGTCAGCCATCAAGGGTGGGGGATACTACATAAACAAATACCCTCATTGCACTAATGTCAGTGAGATTACAACACTTTGGGAATGGGTGTTCTTAGATTACAAACACTGCCAACAGCTGCTTGCTTGTACGACAGCCCCCCCAAGCTCACTGTCGCACTCACTAGGAAACACAATGGGCTGGTTGCATGACAACCCCCCAAGCTCACTGTCACACTCACTAGGAAACACAATGGCTTGGTTGCATGACAGCCCTCCCCAAGCTCACTGTTGCACTCACTAGGAAACACAATGGGCTGGTTGCATGACAGCCCCCAAGCTCACTGTTGCACTCACTAGGAAACACAATGGGCTGGACTGAAGGAGCTCACTGGCTGGCAGGCATGGTGGGGAAAACATATAGACAAGAAACAGGGCAGATTTTGGTACTGCTTGCACATTTACAGGAACACTACATCATGCATACTAAAATGACATTTCATAGGTTCATAGGTTGGTACTAGGCTATCGGCCCTAGGGCCTATACAAGCCTAGCCATAACAAGTCCCTGGCTATTTCTTCCCACAGAATTTACTTCCCTGGACCCCTGTCTAGCAGGGCGACTGACGTGATCCCCGGGGTGAATTTCCTATCACCCATCCAATCATCAAGGTTCCTTTTGAAGAGGGCCAAAGAGGCGCTCTGCTTGACATGTATGGGCAGTCTATTCCAGAGTCTGGGGAGTCTCTGGGTCAGGAACCTATCTCTCCAGCATGTTTTGTTCATTGTGATGACAAGGTTTAGATCCCTGGAGCGTGTGTCTCTGAGGGATTGTGATTTCTTTAAGTGTAGCATGTCCAACAGTCTGGGTTTGACATGGCCTTGTATGTTAAGCAGAGATCTCCTCTGAATAGATGATATGTGATAGAGTACTGGTGGAGTTATTTTAGACTGTCAGCATAGGGCATCTGCTTTAGGCCTGTGATTCTTT
The DNA here is from genome assembly GCF_019279795.1 of Protopterus annectens. NCBI lineage: Eukaryota > Metazoa > Chordata > Ceratodontiformes > Protopteridae > Protopterus > Protopterus annectens. The sequence goes on from NC_056737.1 coordinate 1,067,991,976, forward strand.
TAGTGAGGTATTTCTGCGGCCTTTCTAGTTGTTGCAGATGTCTTGAGAGGTACGTACCAAACAGGGCATTGTATTCTATAATGGGTTTAATGAGGGACGGGTACAGTGGGACAATGACCTCCTTTTTTCTCGATGAAAAACCCTTAGTGATGAGGTGTGCCACATAAAAGGATTCCCTGTTGCGGCGATGTGGTTATCGAAGGTGAGACCACTGTCCACCTGTGTCCCTAAGTCTCTAATCACACTTTCAGTGTTTAGTGTACTGCCACCTATGCGGTAATTCACGGGTACATGTTTTTCCCTAAGGGGGATAACTACACATTTCTTGGCATTGAGCTTGAAACCATAGCTCTGGCACCAAGCATCTATTTCTGTAAGGCCCTTTTGTAGAATATCCATATCATTTGGGGTTTCAATAATGGCTCACGGTTTGCAGTCATCTGCGAACTTTGTTAGCCAGAGTCCCTTAGTGTTGGCCTGTACTTCAGAGAAGTAGATGCCAAACAAGAGCGGTCCCAGGACTGAACCCTGTATTACTCCACTTGTCTGGAGCTGGATTTGGAGTCGGCTACTTTTACAGTGTGGGTTCTGTCAGTAAGCCAGTTGGCAACCCATTGAGTGATGTAGGGATTAATGCCCAGCTTAGTAAGTTTATCTATGATTCTAGGGTGGGGGATGGTGTTGAAGGCCTTGTCGAGGTCCAGATAGGCTGCATGGACCACCTTACCCTTGTCCACGGCTCTGAAGACTGATTTGAAGAAGTCAATCAGGTTCAGGAGACAAGATCGGCCCTTCACGAACCCAAACTGGGTGGGGTCCAGTGTTTTAAGGTTACCAATGTCTTTGTTTATAAGTTCCATGATAATATGTTCCATGGCCTTACAGATCAGGCTCGTCAAACAGATGGGGTGGTGGATCCCCCTTTGTGGAGTGGAATAACTGTAGCTGTGCGCCACTCAGTGGGCATGAAGCCCGAGGTGAGGCTATGATTAAACATGACACTTAAGTGAGGTGCCAGTTCATTTTGTAGTTCATGTAGTACACAGCCCGGGATGTCGTCTGGTCCCATGGAAGCTGTATTCTTAGCTTTGGAGAGTGCATTTTTTACCTGTGTGGCTATTACTGGAATTTGGCAATCTTTCTGTATTGAGATGGGCCCTTTAGGGGGGTGAGAGTGGGGTGAAGTTTGCACTGAATCAATCTGCCAGGATATTGGCAATATCCTTGGGATCAGTATATTTAATGCCATTCTGTTGTAGCTCAGAGCAGATCTGAGCATTGCCATTTAGATTCTTGTGGTTGTCTTTGGAATCTTTGGCAATTTTACTTTATTAACAAGTTTTGGAGGATTTTATGAGGGATCACAGCTTCTTACTGAGGCTGGTAATGGAGTTTTTTGCATCCTGGGATTTTCCTCTTTTCTGCAACAGTTTCTTCCTTTTGTTATAAAGTTTGTTTATGGCAAGGGACCACCAGATCGGCTTCTTTTTTTGGAGGAGAGCGTCTTGATTCTATTGGGGATGGCACAATTCATGCATGAGTGGATGTGCTCATACAGTGTCTTAGTGTACGATTCAGCAGTCGAACTTTCAGTTCCCGTCTGCATGGGTGTCATGAAGTTTGTCACTTCTGACTTGAGTAGCATGAAGTTGGCTTTGGAGAAGTTTTTTACAGAGGTTTCCTTACTGGGGGGAGGGATGTGGATGTCAAGGGTGATTAGCTTATGGTCAGACCTGACCAACAAGGGGGGTGACCACAGGTGTGCAGCATTGAGTTCCCATGTTGGTAATGACCAGGTCTAGGATACTGGAGCCTCTGGTGGGACTAAGGATTAGTTGATCCAGAGCGTTGGAATTTATGAATTCCAAGAACCGTTGGGCAAAGGTGTTGGTACATGAGTAGTTTTCCCAGTTAATGGCAGGGTAGTTGAAATCACCCAGTATTAGGGTGTTTGGTTGTATTTTAATATTTTCCAGTATGTTTAGAAAGGTGTAGCAAGAATCTTGGGGCATGGTGGGGGATCTGTAGCAAGCTACAATTTGGATTGCAGTCTTACCTAGTGTTAGTTGCACCTGGATAATTTTAGATGCATTGTCTTGGGCAACTAGCCTGGTGGTGTGAGTATCCTTGGTGAACATGGACACTCCTCCACCTTTAGTGTTTCAGTCCTGGATTGGTGGCCGAAAAAAGTGTGGAAAGAGTTGTAGCCTGGTATTACAGGGGTGCTCTCTGGAGCCTTGAACTAGGTCTCAGTTACTGCACAGATATCAATGTTCTCCATTTTTATTTTTTTTTCAAATAATTTTTTATTTTCTAAATAATATGTTTAACAATACAATCATCAATAAACAAGTATTATAAACCTTTATATACACTATGTACAACTGACCTGAAAAAAGGAGGGGAAAATTTAATAAAATATATGAAATTAGTAACACAAATTATAATATTCAATTAATAAAGTATAAGATTACACATTCATTATTTAGGGTTCATTTTTAATGTCTCAATACGAGTTAAAATTTTTTCCCAATGATTGTTTGTTCATGATTATGTGGAATTCTTTATTCTTTCACCTTGATTTCTAATGTCGCTGTTTCTTCCATCAATCTCAAGAATTCTTCCATAGTTGGCTCTTGTGAAGACTTCCACTTTCTAGTTACACATTTCCTTGCCACAGCTAGTATGGATCAAAGTAGGTATAGATCTTTTTTATTCATTCCAATAGTATCATTAACATTTAAGAGGACTAAAGATTTGGTTAAAATAAAGGTATCTGTGAATATAGCTTGGAGAAAAATACTAATTTCTTCCCAGAATTTTTTTATATTAATACAATCAAAAATACAGGAGACCAATAAGCTTTACAGTTTAAAGAATATCTCCAACAAATGGATTTATCAAGTGAATTGAATTTGGCTAGTTTATCAGGTGTAATAAATGCCCTGTGAATGTATTTCCATGCAAATATTTTCCATACTTGTATATTAAATGTTAAGTTAACAAAACATAAAAGATTTGTTTTACTCTCAATTGATAGATTAGTGTGACATCCTTTTGCTATCAAATTCCAATATCTTGCATTAGGGTTAGTTTTATAAGTTATCAATATTTTGTATAATTTTGAAATTAGATTAGTCCAATTATAATTGTCGTAAATAACTTCAGATATTAGACTTATCAAATTTGGACTAGTTTTATAAGGAAAATTAATAATTTTACTAATAAGGTCCTTAACATATGATAATATGCTTTGTAGTATCAACCAATCTGCTGATGGAATGTCATATTTATTCTGAATTTGTTGAATGTTTAATACTACTTGATTCTCTATACAATGTTGCCAAAATGTGAAGTTTTTCTCCTCCCATCTAGTTAAAATAACATTATGAATTTTACTGAAGAAATTCTTTGTAGAGCTAAAGGGTATTATCAAGTCTAGCCAAATCTTAATATCCATGTAAGTATATATAAATCTTCTGAATAAATTGTAAATATTTATATAATTTAAGTTTGTTGGTTTTGTTATATTATATTGAATATTAACAGTCAATATGTGCCACATCCTATTATTTTGTTCACTTAATATACAATTTTTACTTATTTTATTTTCATTTAGAAAAATAATAGTATGCAATGTTTTCCATGTTGAAGAATAATTAGGATCTATCAAATTAATGATAGTTCTTAATATGGAAGCTTTTATGTATGATTCTAGATCTGGAAGTTTAATTCTACCCATTTCCCAAGATCTAATATGATGTGTATAGGCTATTCCATTTCTTTTTGGATACCAAAGAAAGTTTTATAGACTTTTACTTTTTTTCTTTCAAAATTTTCTTGTTAGGTACTATAGGAATAGCGTGTGCAATGTAATTGATTTTTGGAAGTACTGCCATTTTTATTATTTGTAATCTGCCTTCAAATCTCAAGAACATTTTATTCCAGCTTACTATTAACATTTTTATTTTATTAATTATGTTGCTATAATTTGTGGCTAATGTAGATTCCAAATTATCACATAGTGTTATTCCTAAATATTTTATTATGGGAACTTATTTTCCTATAACACAATTTGTAGTGAAGGTAAATTCTCTCTTTTTATTCAAATGTATATAATTAGATTATCCCTTGTTAAATCTAAGTCCGGAAATATGATAATCCTTTCCACTATTTCATCTAGTTTTTGCACTGATTTCTCCGAAACAGATAACATGAGTAAAACATCATCAGCATATCATTTTTGAATTGAGTTGACCATATACATATATGCCTGATATACTAGAGTTGTGGCGTACTAATGAGGCAAATAATTAAATTCCTAAGGCAAACAGGATGGGAGACATCGGACATCCCTACTTTGTACCTTTGGTTATTTCAATAGCCTTCGAGGTAAATGGCCCAAGTTTTACATAAGCCAATTTGTTTTTTATAAATATTCTTTATTAGCATAATAAAATTAGTAGGAAATTCAAACAATTCTAAAGCCTTAAAAAGAAAATCCCAGCTCAACAAATCAAAGGCTTTTTCTATATCCAAAGCTATTAGAGCTTCTTCGTTGTTTCTGTTTAGAAAATGTATGAGTGTTAGAATTCTTTATATATTGTCATGTGTGTGTCTTTTATAAATTAATCCTGTTTGAGCCTCATTTATTATGTGTGCCAATGATTTTTTTTAATTCTACTAGCTAATACTGACATGAAGATTTTATAATCATTGTTAAGTAAAGATATTGGCCTATAAGATTTACACTGTAAAGGGTCTTTGTTTTCTTTTATAATGGGTGTAATTAAGGAGTATCTCCATGAAATTGGAGTTGTGTTTTGTGCTAGAGTTTCATTCAAAGTTTTGTGAAACAATGATATTACTGAAGATGGAAATATCTTATACAATTCATTAATTATTCCATCAATTCCCGGTGTTTTATTACTTTTACTTTCCTTGATTTTTTGAGTAATTTCTTTTAGAGATATTTGTTTTTGAATGTCTAACTTTAACTTTTCTGGTATCACCTTTACCTTTACTAATTTCAGGTCTAAGTTTGATGTATTAGTTATATGTGAAGTATCATTATAATGGTCAGAGAAATAATGTTTAAATGCATCTAGTATATCATTTATATCCGAAACATTTTTTTTTCCTTCCTTCATGTATACTTGTAATATTATTTTCAATCAAATTTTTTTAATCTTACTGCTAAATTATAAGAAGCCACAGTGGTGCAGCGGTAGCATTGTTGCCTCACAGCAAGAGGTTCTCCCGTTCGATTCTCGGCTGGAGCGCCTTCTATGTGGAGTCTGCATGTCCTCCCCGTGGTCAAGTAGTGTTCGAAAGACATGCGTAGAATGGGCATGCCTTCATTGAAGGTTGGGTGTCGAGCTGGCACCTCGGCACCTGTAAAAAAACCTACTGCCAATCATTAGCAGACCGGAGTTCTGCTGTGGTGACCCCTAACCGGGAAAAGCCGAAAGAAGAACATTGCAAAATTATGCGTATGTTTGGGTGATACTGCATAGGAACTAAGTTTAAACCTTTCTACAGCTATATTAGTTTTGTGAGTTAGGATTTCATTATATCGTTTAAGTCTTCCAATGCTTTTTTATGATTATTTTGTGCATAAGTAGATGAATTAATAGTGAGAGCTGTAATTTGTTTTTGGATGTTACATATTTCTAATTCCCACTCTATTAGCTTGTTTTTACACCATGAAAGAATTTTTCCATTTAGACAGGTTTCAATGTATCCCAAAGATTAATTACATTTATTTCAGTAGTGTAGTTTATATCTAAAAAGAATTGTACTTCTGAATCTAACCAAGGTTTAAATTGTTTTAATTTTGTAATGCAAGTTGGACTTCTTGACATAAAAATTAATTTCTTACAATATGTATGTATTTTGAGAACTAATGAATTATGGTCTGAAAAGTGACAAGAAATTATGGAACATTTTATTATTTTTGAATTTAGCTCTTGAGATATGAAGATTTTATCAATTCTTGTATGTGTCCCAAATCTGTGGTCTTGGTATGAAAATAATAATGAATTGTTCTCCTTATAACTAAATGTATCAATTAGATTTAAACTTTCTTCCAATTTTTTAAGGAGCTTCCTTATAGAACTTACATGTAAATTTATTTTGCTTGTGGTCTCTGATTTATCTAATATGCAATTAAAGTCACCTCCCAAAATCAAATTTCCTTTATATACTCTAGTTATTAGATCCATGTGTTTTCTTATTGTCCCTATCCCAATACCTGGAAACCAATATATATTTACTAATGTCCAGAGTCTATTGTTATATTTTACTATTACTACAGCTAGGAGTCCTTCTTTATCTCCATATTTGTAAATGATTTGAGGCATAGTGACATTTTTTTCCATAAAATTAAGCTTCCCCTAGTCTTTTTCTTATATGAAGAGTGGGATAAGATCATATATTCATTAGGATTCCAGCTAAAGGTATATATTTGTTTTGAAGTGAGTCACTTGAAGAAATACTACTTGTACTTTATTTAATTTCATATATCTTAATAAATTATATCTTCTCCTTGGATTGTTTAAACCATTAGTATTTAAGGATAAAATAGTCAAGTCCATTCTCAGTATTTAACTTTACATCATATTTGTTTTGTATTACATTTTGTAACACCATACCAAATGTAAAATATATAACTACTGTGTTAATAATTCTCATTGTTGTCAATATTTTAATTTTGGTCAAATAACTTAAAATAGAGTTTAGTTCAGGCCAATAAAAAAAGAAAAAAGTAAAATGCCAAAATTACTTGTATAACAACAAGTATATAAATAATTTTGTAAACCCTCTAATGTAAATGAAGTGAAATACACTTCCAATCTACTAGATGAGAAGAACAGATTGCCTACCATAACTTCCCTCATGAAAAAAGAAAGAAGAAAAAACTAACCCCTTTCGAGCTCCAGTACACCTTTTCTCTTATCTTGGAGATTTAACAATATTAGTTATTATTTTCCCTATATAACTATTAATAATGAATTAATAATGTATGGAAATGAGTATTGATTTGGTAATAAAATTTAATTTTATATTAGATTAGACTTTATTTTACAGAATATAATCATCCTATCATGCACTACTTAAATATTCATAAAGTAAAATCTCATTTATAACACAGTAAATGTTGCTTAACATTAGTTCTCTTTAGCCTGAGAGTAGTATATATACATATTAATAGTCTCCAATATTCTGATATGACCAATATACTAATGATTGTCAGATAAACACCCTCCTACATACTAAAACTATATTATAACTGAGAGAAGTAGATTTAGAAATGTATCAATAAGTGAAGATAAATACAGACAAGTATAGTCAGAACACTTGAATCATACTACAAAAACTATGTAGTCCACAGAATGAACCCTTAGAGAAGTGCTCACTAGAGATGATAATGTAAATATATTTGAGTGAACAATACAAGTCATAAATCTCTACGTATCACTCACATGCTTTCAATTAGAGAAAAATGAAAGCATAACCAGATTCAGTTTATTTTATGTCCACCCATGAATGTAGTTGTGACAAATTAAAAGAAAAAATGAAGAAAGACAACATTAGACCATAGTGATCACTCATTGATGATGAAACAGAAGCAATTTGCCCTGATAAGTGGCCATGTGGGTGAGCAATTTATAAACTTCTTAATACTAATGCATAGTTATAATATCAATTCATATTATGAGAATATCATCACAGAATACTGAATAAAATGCTAGTCAAGACAGAGCATTACTGAAGCTGTTCTGCACAGCCACAGTTTCCTTAGAACCTTTATAAGATGTTCTCCATTTTTAGAAGTGCCTCGAGAGAGTGCATTTTGAGGTTTAATCTTCTAGCACTGAGTAGCATTACCTTCAGATTTTGCATGCTTTCTAACTGAAGTTAAAAAATAATTTATTTTGCAAACTACTGAAGGATGAATAATTAATTAAATTCTCAAATTTTTCTGTCATCTTTTAAGTGTTTTTTATTTTAGCTTAAATACTTATCTACTAATTTGATAATTAGACAAGTAGAGTGATCCCAAAGCCCCTTCCATTCGTGACCCAGTCACAAAGCCAGTACAGGTACATTAAATATAATAAACTATTTAGTAAGACTTACAACAGTTAACATGAACAAGTGATTCAATAAATAAAACATTGAGCAATACAAGAGAACTATAAAGATATACACAGGAAGCTTCAGTACAACAGGAGATAAACTTTATAGATAGTGAACTTCATGGAAAGATACTGGCTTGATTACATACCTCTCAACTGTACAGATTTTCTCACAATGTCCAGATTTTTGTCTCATATTTTTTGACGGTCATTAATAAAATTGTGGTTTTATTTAAATTAGTCGCAAATCATTAAAGACTGAAGTAAGAAAACAATGACAAACATGAGTTTCAGACTTTGGACCCTTCAGAAAATTCATGTTAATGCAAAACCTGTTATTCTATCAACTTTCTAAGTTTGTAAGAGCAATATTTAAAAAATTGTCCCTATTCCTGGGCATTTGTCACACTTTTATGGCTTTGCACAGATTTCTTGCTGTAAGAGGTTGAGAGGTATGGCTTGATATTATATACATGTGGCAGAATAAAACACTAATTACTGCATAAGTATTCTCCTTGTGGTAAATAAGGCACACTAACTTGAGAGGGCTGCACCCCAAAATTTCAAGAAATGTAAAAAACAGCTGTTTATATCTTTCTGTTCCGCGATGAAAAATTAGTTATGTGTGTGAGTGTGCCTGTGTAAACATACCTACACTGTTCAGTAACAAAATAAGTGCAGGTGTGTGTGTGTGTGTGTGTGTGTGTGTGTGTGTGTGTGTGTGTGTGTGTACATATTTAAAAAATGAACAAGCACAGGAATCTGTCTAGTTCCAACCTCACAACCACGAATGCTGAAGAAAAAATAAAAACAGAGAAACTAACAGTCTTAAAACTTTGTTGATGAGCTCAGTCACAATAATTTCCAAAAATCATGAAACCCAGGAGGTATCTCAAATCAACAAACCTTTATTCATCACAGAAAAGCGATCCTCAGGTAACAAAAAAATATGAAATTTTTGAAGAATGATTAAATGTTGATGGATAAAATAATAAACTGGGGATTTATAAAGTAGTTGGATAAGTAACAACTGGTGGGAGAAAATGGAAATCTGAGTGATGGAGGGGGTGAGAGTTTGAGTATGACCTGGGCACAGTCTATCATCAAAAAAAAAATAATTTGTTTGAAGGCACTATGTCTCTGTTACAATGGGATACCAGAAAAGGATGTATAGCCATTTAAAAAAGGACATTTCCACAAAGGCAGATTTTTATAAGAGGTCAAATACTACTACTGCCAAGTAGTGGGGATATATGTACTGCTCTTGGAGTGGGAACAAAATCCTCACAACAATCACTGGAATAGTCTGGAAAATGAAGGAGAAATTAGCATGTAAGGTTAGGGTGTGAGACTGAATTCACATTTACCTGAAAAGGTTTATGAAGATAAAAAGAAGAAGAGTTATTATGAACTGGTTAAGGATACCCTCTCCATAAAAATGTCAAGGGAAAGAGGAAAAAAGGGCTTTGTCCCAGCTGAGTGGAGGATACCCACTGTCATCCCTTTATACAAAGGTGGAGTGTCCACCAATCCAGGAAATTATAGACCCATTATCCTAACTAGCCTGATATGCAAGGCCATGGAACGGATTATCATGGGGCTCATTAACAAGGACATTGGCAACCTCCAAACACTCGATCCCACACAGTTTGGCATCATTAAGGGGAGGTCATGTCTGTTAAATTTGGTCGAATTTTTGAGACAGTTGCCAAAGCCGTGGACAAGGGGAAGACAGTGTACATTGCCTACCTTGACCTGGCCAAAGCTTATGACACTATTTCCCACTCTGGCATAATAGATAAACTCTCTCAACTAGGTATCAATTCATATGTTACCAGATGGGTAGCTAACTAGCTCAATGATAGAATCCACCTAGTCAAAGTAGGGGAAGCCACCTCAAGCAGTAGACCCGTATCGAGTGGCATACCCCAGGGTTCGGTCTTAGGGGCTCTGTTATTTGGGATATACTTTTCTGAGCTACAGGACAAAACCAGTGGGCTATGGCTGACCAACTTTGCAGATGATTGCAAGCTGGGCACTGTCATCAATTCGTCTAGTGACGTGGACATCCTCCAAGAGGGTCTCAACCAAACAAATAACTGGTGCCAAAAACATGGCCTCAAACTGAATACAAAAAAATGCATCATCATCCCCTTTGGGGAGAGTGACATCCCCACAGATTATCACATTAATAACAACATCCTAAGCACGTAATCTGTCGTGAGGGATTTGGGCACCCAGATTGATAGCAACCTGACTTTTGACCACCACCATGTTGCTTCCATTGTACGAAAAGCTTTCTACATGGCCCACCTCATAAGTAAGGGTATCTATTCCAGGGACAAGGAGGTCATAACATCCCTTATAATGCTCATTATTGAATACAATGCCCCATTCATCATGTACCTCACAAACCACAGAGGTTCTTCACCAGGAGGATCCAGGGCCTCAAAAATCTACCATACACAGATAGGCTAAAAGCACTATCCCTCTACTCAGTTTCATACAGACTCCTCAGAGGTGACCTCTGTCTGGCATATAAGGCGATCGTGGACCCCACCTTGATGGGACTGCTGCATATCCCTGCAAGTCAAGCTCCACTCGAGTAACTTGCACGTGCGGCCTCAACCTGGTCTGCAACATCAACAGGACTTGTTGGTGGGATAGACTTGTGTCCCAGAGACTCCCATCTGTGGAATAGACTCCCTTTCCACATCAAGCAGAGTACTTCTTTACTCCTTTTTAGTAGCAACCTGGATAACTGGATGGGAAATAGAAAATAAATCCCTGGGATTCCACCCGTGTCCCTGCTGAACAGGGGCATTGGGTGATAATTTGTCTAAACATGGGCTAAACTCTTGGCTAGGCTTACAAGGGACTCAAGGACAATGGCCTAGTAACTTCCTATGATCCTAAATCCACAATATCAAAAACAATTAAAGTGAAAGATGAGAGTTTTAAACTTGTTAAATTACAATCTGAATGAAGATGAAATAAATATTTTAGATGAAGGATTACAAATGTTGCACCTACACTAGAAATACATGTAGGAAATATTTTAATAGATTTTGCATTTTTTGTACACACTCTTAATTTAAAACTTTGGTGAAGTGCCAAAATGGCTGACAATCAAGATGAGGGGAGAATGAACAGCCCCAAACATCAGTTTCCATTCCTCCAAATCATCTAATGATTAAATTATTTTCTGAATTGTGTGAAGGAGACATTAGAAAAATAAATGTAAGGAAATATAAATATTATGACAATTTATCGAAAAATGAAAGAAAAGCTTCAAATGATATTGGTGTCTTCATTGAAATAGATGCAAAATTAGCTGACAAGAGCGGTAAAGCAGTACTTACAAATCATAAACATTATGAATGAACTATGATGAATATGTTGCCTGTTCTCCCTCTTTCGCTCTCTACATATACAGATATAGTAAAATACAAAAGAATATCGTGAACATTATATAGAAAAATATTAATGAACTCCTTATGGATTGTCTAATTGAAGGCATGATGTCAGAAGTATTACATGATTATTTATTATGTAAGAACTTTAAGATTCCTTATACATACACATATTCACAACAATTTAATGAACGTCTTGTGAGACTAATACTGAAAGAAATGCCATATTATGGAAGTGGCATCAGTGTTTTTAGACTTCATCTTTAAACTATTGGTTATGAACAAGGTTTTGTGAAAGACAGTGAGTATTGTTTACTGCAGCTGAAGACTGTAAAATCTGAAAATAATGTGTTTGTGAAAATGGATGTCAACTTATTGTACACTAACTACAGTCATGAGGAAGGGGGTGTAGGCATGGAGTGGGTGCTGTAAACATATTCTGCATATAACTAGGATTTCATAAATATGTCTGTAATGTTATATGTAATTCTTATCTAAGGAACAATGTATCTGAATATAACTAACAATTTTATATATATATATATATATATATATATATATATATATATATACAAAAAAGGAACTGCTAAAGGAACTCCATGTTTCCTGATTATCCTTGCATTTATTTGGCTTACAATGAAGCTAATATATTTGGATCAGAAAATAATATATCACAAATCATTAAGATATTTATGGCATTTATTGATGATGCCTTTCTTGATGACACAATATTTTTTTTTGGACATGGCTGTTAAAAACGCTAAAAGATTGTTAAAAACCTTTAAATACTTATTGTGAATATAATATTAATAGAATAAAAAGATGATGGTGAAAAACAAAGAAACAAAGTTGTTTATATTGGAAAATATGTATTCAAATAAGTAATTATTTTCTAGATGTCACCCCCAGTGTATGAAGACAGAATATTCCTAGGTAATGTTTATGGGAGTGGTATGAAATACTAGATAAATGTTTAGAAAAGTATATGGAACTGGAATATCAAAAATGTTACAGAGGGGGTATCCATAGCATCTATTAATGAGGAAAAAGGAAGTAATAGAAAATAAGAAAAATACCATATTTGAGAAAAATGCTGAATTGGAAAACAATATTAAAAGAAATGTAGGAAAGATGGAATGAGTGTGCCTTGCGTTTCTATAAGTGATCAGGTAGAAAATATTACTCAACAAAACTGGGAATTATACAATGACCCCCCCCCCATTAATATTCCAAAACGTGCATGCTGATTGGTCAGCGTACCTGCTGTAAATCTGACGTATACTAATGGAAAAAGGTCCGGTCACCCGGACTTTTTCCTTTAGTACAAATCTTTACTTTTTTTGTGGTAGACAGCAATGGAGAACGGAAGAGCTCCATTGCTGTAATCTCGGTATGTTAAATGAGTTTAACATAGCGAGATATCTTTAAAAAAAAGCAATGGAGATCTTCCTTTCTCCATTGCTTTTTTTAAAGCTGTCTCGCTATGTTAAACTCATTTAACATAGGGAGACAGCTTTAAAAAAGGGAACGGAGATCTTTCTTTCTCCGTTGCTTTTTTTAATGATATCTCGCGATGTTAAACTTGTTTAACATAGCGAGACAACTTAAAAAAAGCAACAGAGATCTTCCTTTCTCCATTGCTTCCTCTGCACACAGCTCTGATGTACTGCGTAAGCATACACATGTGCAGTACATCAGAACTGCCCCAGGATACCGGACAGCTGTGGAAGGGCAGAACGGAGGCATTATACAATGCCATTATTTAAGAAAAGTAAGTATTTTTTTTCTTAAATAATGTCATTGTATAATAGCAATAACCCACTTCTGGGTGTGGGCAATGCTGGACTTACCCACAGTTGTCTTTGTTTGGTCACTCGGGCTTCACCCTCGTGACCAAACCACACCAACCGTGGGTAAATCCAGCATTACCCACACCCAGGCGTGAGTTATTACTTAATTATTTCACAGTAACTGCAGGGTTAAAGTGTTCTGGGAAAGCTCCTTCAATTTTTCTATAAATGGTGAAGGAGTTTAAAAGAGTGGATTAGTTGTAGAAATATAGCACATGATGGAAAGAGAGGTACATTTACATGAAGTATCTGTAGCACTTGTGGTTTTATAAAATAATTGTTTACACTCAAACTGAAATTAAATTTATTAATAAGAAAGATTGCAAAAGCTGTCATTTATTTTATATAGCAACATGTGTTTGTCAATGTTTTTATGTAAGCAAGACAGAACAAAAACTATGTGAACATACTTTGGGACATTTAAAATCAATTCCTGCCTTCACTTAAATTTTACTCCTTTTGAACATTATTCTGCATGTATTGTTCCCACAAATTTCACTTATTTCTATCTAAATCACTCCTTCCCTTTTCTAAAGATCTCACCTGAATTTCTTTTATCGCCTTTATAAGATTCAGTACTTTAGTTACAATGATTTAGATTTTGATCTCTCTCTCCCAGTAATTGCTTTTTTTTTTTTTTTTTTTGCAACCAACAGAATTAAACTTAGCAAGGCCTTACTATGTCTGGGAAATTCAGATCCTATATCTCAGCTCAACAGAATAACTTCCTTAGTTACAACCATTTGCTCCCATAAAATTTCTAACTAACGTCCTCCATACAATCTAATTAACCCTATTATTCTATCAGGAAACAGAATGTTGCCATGCCCTACGTACGAATTCACAGCTGACTAAATCTTTCTCTGCATCGAGACCCATCAACAACTGTGGCGTTTTCTTACACTCAACTTCCGTCTGGATCCTTACTGTTCAGTTAATGTTGTTGAATGTCTGTCTCCCGTCCACAAAAATCACATTGATCCAGCTCTAAGCTCTACCAATTTTAATAGTACTTGTAAAAATGTGTAGAAACAGGCAACCTGATGTCCAGATAGTCAATACTAACCACAGGAAACAAAGTCCAAGTTTCTTCTTTAACGTAAAAGTGTTTTATTTTTCAAAAAGACAACGTTTTCGCCGTGACCCCTGTCACAGCTTCCTCAGAAGAAGACAAATAAAACAGCTAAACTGGTCTGTTCAAATACTCAGTTAACAGGAAGTGACAAATAATTGCACATCCTGCACTAATTTGTCTTAATTAAAAATAATAAATAAAATCATGAATAGTCATAAAAAACTCCATTGAATTATCTATAAATATTGTGTGATAAAAAACATCATAAAAATATTCTTACTAGTACATTTACATTAATAACATTGTAAATTTTATGCATTAAACCCACAAAGTAATGTGCATATAGGCATTACCTAAAGTAGCTCTTTAGTTTAAGAACACATGAAATGTTACAGTTCTCATTGAGGCCATCTAGCCTAAATGCATCTAAATTCAACTGCCATAAAAGTTCGACACACTCAAGAACTGTCTGAAAGGGGCCGCCCTATCAGTTAAAGGTACTTGATCAATACCCATAAAACTAAAGGAGTGGTCAGGGTTACTGCTAACATGTTTTGCCAAGGCATTCTCTAAAAGAGGTTTTTTTATAGCATAAAGATGCTGATATACTCTCTCTTTTAGTTTGCGATTGGTTTTTCCTATGTAAAAGGAAGGGCAGGAATTACACAAAGCGATGTACACCACTGACTTTGAATCACAAGTAATCCTCTGTTTAATGTTGTATTTTTTGTTCCTAACTATAAAGGAATTTCCAGTTCTCATCACTTTACACATGTTGCAGCATCCACATTTAAATGAACCTCTAGGTCTTATGTAACCGTAAGTGTTAGAAGTGTGCTGTAAAAGTTCTTTCAAATTATTACTTCTCCTGTAAATTACATAGGGCGCTGACCTAGCTTGACAATCAAATTAGCGGAATTAATAACTAGTGGCCAGTTTTGTAAGATAATGGCCCAAATTCCTGTTGAATTCAAATTAAATTGAGTTATAAAACTTAAAGAAAAATTTCTCTGCTGATTTAATAAGGAATTTTGGTGTGCTAGTTCATTATCAGTAATAGACCTACCTACATTAGATTGGTCAAGTAGTGGTTTATACAACCCTTTTGTTCTTTTAGTGTCAACTTCATTTATAAGCCCCTCTAAAAGAGGTACAGGGTATCCACGGTTTATAAACATACCTTTCAAAAATTGGCACTCAGCTTTGAAATCGCTGTAAGTGCTGCACATCCTGCCTGCACGCACCAGTTGTCCTTTGACAATAGATTTTTCTGCCTAGGTGGATGTAAACTAGTGTAGTGCAAGAAAGAGTTGCAGTCGTCTGTTTCCTGAAAATGCCAGACAAATAAATCTCTTCATCTATTTCTTTAGTTAGTCTCACATCCAAGTAGTCTGTTTCTACTGTTGAAAACCTATAAGTAAATTTTAACCATTGTGTAGAATTGTTCAAATAATCTACAAAAGTTTTGCTTCAACTTCATTCCCTTTAAAAGGATAAATATGTCGTCCAAAAACCTAGTGTAATATTTTATCTTCTGCATTACAGTTTCATTAGATAGTATATAAAGGTTTTCCCAAAAGGCTACAAACAAGTTAGCCACACTGGCTCCGAGGGGAGCCCATGGCTATTCCACATTTTTGTAAATAGAATTTATGTTCAAAAACAAAAAAGTTTGATGACAATACTATACTCAACAGTTCTGTTACAACATCAATCTCCACTTGTGGTGCATTTAAATCTTTAAGAAGCAGTTGAATCCATTCAACTGCCTCATTGTGAGGGATGGATGTGTATAAATCAATGACATCTACAGTCAAAAGTTACACTCAAGGTCAAACTTAATACTGTTGATGTCACGTAAGAAAGACCAGGAGTCTTTACAAATAGTAGGTATTTTCTTTACATATTTTGATAGAATACTATCTATCAATTTTGAACAGGCTAGGTCATAGAAGACCTACCATCTATTAATGCCCTCATGGGAGGGTTCTTTTGGTCTTTGTGTATCTTGGGTATTCCGAACATTACAGGCAACTTTGGCTGAATAATGTCAATGTAATTATATGTCTCTAAGTCAATTTTGCCTGCTAAGAAAAGGTCACGGAAATACCCACGGGTACGACCTTGAACTACATTAATCTCATTAAGGGAAGAAGTAACATAGGCGTCAGATGATAACACTTGCATCATTTTTTCTGTATATTGAACGTTGTCGAACACTACCAAGCCCCCTCCTTTGTCAGGTTTCAAAAACCTGACAGTTAAAGAACCCAGGTTTTTTAACCATTCACGTTGTGCAAATGAAATATTCATCTCGTTCAAAGTACTACTTGATTTTTGTGTAGAAAACAGATGTCTTATATCTAATTCGCACATTTGTTCAAATAGTAATAAGTTTTGTTGTGTAGGAGGGTTAAAAACGCTAGTCAGTTTCAATTTGTCATTCACATTTGTTGTTTCATTGTTAAAATATAATTTTAAATTTAACTTGCGTATGTAGCATTTCAGATCAATCAAAACTTTAGCTAAACTTCCATAGGTACTTGGTATAAAAGTATATCCCAGAGCTAACAATTCAACTAGATCAGAATCTAGTTCCAAAGATGAAAAGTTGTAGATAGTAAAATCTTTCCTTGTGTTAGTGTGTATAACAGGGCCTTGCAAGAAATCCCTCGACATATGGAAGAAACATTGTCTATTAACGCTTTCCTCCAGTACACATTCCCCTTGTTTCTTCTGTTGGTTCCCTAAAAACTTTATCATTAGGGAGCTCTAAAGGAACCTGCTTATTCTGGTCAGTTCTCCTGGTCCTCTTTGGTTCTTATAGTTGTAATTAACAGCAGTGGACCCTTTTAACCTGTTACTTCTTCTAACTTCCTGTCTAGGTGTAGTAGTAAGGTGTTCCCCATTTTCACCTTCCAACAGAATTAATTCAGCATTAACAGAAGTAGAAGGCCCATTTAAATCAACAGTATTGGACCCTGCACTTGGAATGTTCAAATGGGAATAGGCTTGGTTAGAAAAGTAAGCTGTTCTGTCCCTTACTAACTTCTTATTTTTGTTAATTTTTAATTTAAGTAACAATGCATCAATGCTAGAAAAAATACGATCATAGTCGTATTTAAACTGCAAAAAGAAGTATTAGTTTTAATTTCTTCATCCAAAACATTCACTTCAGAAATAAGAGACAAAATGTGCATATCGTAATGTTTAACTATCACATTTAGCAATTGTAACCCCTGTTCCTGAAACAAACATTTCAATTCTGAAAAGTACACTTGGTCCAACAGTAGTCCAGAAGGAGTAAAGTTGTTCCTAAGGCCTTTTGGAACCAGTTTCTCATTTAAACATTGCCTAAAATAAGCAGCTTCCAGCTGCAGTTTTTTTAATTTAAGCAACTTAATGTCAAGTACCTTTAAACGGTCACTAAACCAGTTGTTGTCATTTTCTTGAACAGGAAAAGAACTGACAGTTGACCCAGTATTAGCGCCTGACAAAAACGAAAACGGGTTCTCTTTATTAATCCAGTCGTTCAAGGTTCGGCGTTCCTCCACTGGCTCCGTACTATGCCCCTCGTTTGAGTTAGATGCTGGTGGTGTAATTGGGTTAGCATTAGTTACTGCAGCATAACTAGTAGAAGGGATCCGAAAGATGCATGGAGTTGAAGGAAACAAGTCCGTTTCCCTACTGGTAGAAGCAGTAGCGTTTTGAACAACAGAACTTCCTGCCTGTTGTTTATTCAATCGAGGAGGCAGTCCTCTAAGCTGTTGGGCTGCAGGAAGTGACGTAGCAGACCCTTCCGAGTCAGAAACTGGAACAGCATTCCGGTTTACAATAGTTTCAGACTTTTCTTTTCTGTTAAAAGTTGGAAGTTGCTCTAAAACATCCATACGAACATGTAAAGCTTCCAATTTTTGTGAAATGGAAGCCAATAAAGAAAATAAATCTGCTTCACTTGATTTTTCATGAATAGCTGTTAGACAAAGGTTAGGACTAACAGGACTGGCAGGAGTGCCTGAATCCATGGCAATCAACAAACAGTCAAAAATGAGCAAACAAACTTGTAAAATGTGTAGAAACAGGCAACCTGATGTCCAGATAGTCAATACTAACCACAGGAAACAAAGTCCAAGTTTCTTCTTTAACGTAAAAGTGTTTTATTTTTCAAAAAGACAACGTTTTCGCCGTGACCCCTGTCACAGCTTCCTCAGAAGAAGACAAATAAAACAGCTAAACTGGTCTGTTCAAATACTCAGTTAACAGGAAGTGACAAATAATTGCACATCCTGCACTAATTTGTCTTAATTAAAAATAATAAATAAAATCATGAATAGTCATAAAAAACTCCATTGAATTATCTATAAATATTGTGTGATAAAAAACATCATAAAAATATTCTTACTAGTACATTTACATTAATAACATTGTAAATTTTATGCATTAAACCCACAAAGTAATGTGCATATAGGCATTACCTAAAGTAGCTCTTTAGTTTAAGAACACATGAAATGTTACAGTTCTCATTGAGGCCATCTAGCCTAAATGCATCTAAATTCAACTGCCATAAAAGTTCGACACACTCAAGAACTGTCTGAAAGGGCCTCCCTATCAGTTAAAGGTACTTGATCAATACCCATAAAACTAAAGGAGTGGTCAGGGTTACTGCTAACATGTTTTGCCAAGGCATTCTCTAAAAGAGGTTTTTTTATAGCATAAAGATGCTGATATACTCTCTCTTTTAGTTTGCGATTGGTTTTTCCTATGTAAAAGGAAGGGCAGGAATTACACAAAGCGATGTACACCACTGACTTTGAATCACAAGTAATCCTCTGTTTAATGTTGTATTTTTTGTTCCTAACTATAAAGGAATTTCCAGTTCTCATCACTTTACACATGTTGCAGCATCCACATTTAAATGAACCTCTAGGTCTTATGTAACCATAAGTGTTAGAAGTGTGCTGTAAAAGTTCTTTCAAATTATTACTTCTCCTGTAAATTACATAGGGGCGCTGACCTAACTTGTCAATCAAATTAACGGAATTAATAACTAGTGGCCAGTTTTTTAAGATAATGGCCCAAATTCCTGTTGAATTCAAATTAAATTGAGTTATAAAACTTAAAGAAAAATTTCTCTGCTGATTTAATAAGGAATTTTGGTGTGCTAGTTCATTATCAGTAATAGACCTACCTACATTAGATTGGTCAAGTAGTGGTTTATACAACCCTTTTGTTCTTTTAGTGTCAACTTCATTTATAAGCCCCTCTAAAAGAGGTACAGGGTATCCACGGTTTATAAACATACCTTTCAAAAATTGGCACTCAGCTTTGAAATCGCTGTAAGTGCTGCACATCCTGCCTGCACGTACCAGTTGTCCTTTGACAATAGATTTTTTCTGCCTAGGTGGATGTAAACTAGTGTAGTGCAAGAAAGAGTTGCAGTACGTCTGTTTCCTGAAAATGCCAGACAAATAAATCTCTTCATCTATTTCTTTAGTTAGTCTCACATCCAAGTAGTCTGTTTCTACTGTTGAAAACCTATAAGTAAATTTTAACCATTGTGTAGAATTGTTCAAATAATCTACAAAAAGTTTTGCTTCAACTTCATTCCCTTTAAAAAGGATAAATATGTCCAAAAACCTAGTGTAATATTTTATCTTCTGCATTACAGTTTCATTAGATAGTATATAAAGGTTTTCCCAAAAGGCTACAAACAAGTTAGCCACACTGGCTCCGCAGGGGGGAGCCCATGGCTATTCCACATTTTTGTAAATAGAATTTATGTTCAAAAACAAAAAAGTTTGATGACAATACTATACTCAACAGTTCTGTTACAACATCAATCTCCACTTGTGGTGCATTTAAATCTTTAAGAAGCAGTTGAATCCATTCAACTGCCTCATTGTGAGGGATGGATGTGTATAAATCAATGACATCTACAGTCAAAAAGTTACACTCAAGGTCAAACTTAATACTGTTGATGTCACGTAAGAAAGACCAGGAGTCTTTACAAATAGTAGGTATTTTCTTTACATATTTTGATAGAATACTATCTATCAATTTTGAACAGGGGTAGGTCATAGAAGACCTACCATCTATTAATGCCCTCATGGGAGGGTTCTTTTGGTCTTTGTGTATCTTGGGTATTCCGAACATTACAGGCAACTTTGGCTGAATAATGTCAATGTAATTATATGTCTCTAAGTCAATTTTGCCTGCTAAGAAAAGGTCACGGAAATACCCACGGGTACGACCTTGAACTACATTAATCTCATTAAGGGAAGAAGTAACATAGGCGTCAGATGATAACACTTGCATCATTTTTTCTGTATATTGAACGTTGTCGAACACTACCAAGCCCCCTCCTTTGTCAGGTTTCAAAAACCTGACAGTTAAAGAACCCAGGTTTTTTAACCATTCACGTTGTGCAAATGAAATATTCATCTCGTTCAAAGTACTACTTGATTTTTGTGTAGAAAACAGATGTCTTATATCTAATTCGCACATTTGTTCAAATAGTAATAAGTTTTGTTGTGTAGGAGGGTTAAAAACGCTAGTCAGTTTCAATTTGTCATTCACATTTGTTGTTTCATTGTTAAAATATAATTTTAAATTTAACTATGTATGTAGCATTTCAGATCAATCAAAACTTTAGCTAAACTTCCATAGGTACTTGGTATAAAAGTATATCCCAGAGCTAACAATTCAACTAGATCAGAATCTAGTTCCAAAGATGAAAAGTTGTAGATAGTAAAATCTTTCCTTGTGTTAGTGTGTATAACAGGGCCTTGCAAGAAATCCCTCGGACATATGGGAGAAACATTGTCTATTAACGTTTCCTCCAGTACACATTCCCCCCTTGTTTCTTCTGTTGGTTCCCTAAAAAAACTTTATCATTAGGGAGCTCTAAAGGAACCTGCTTATTCTGGTCAGTTCTCCCTGGTCCTCTTTGGTTCTTATAGTTGTAATTAACAGCAGTGGACCCTTTTAACCTGTTACTTCTTCTAACTTCCTGTCTAGGTGTAGTAGTAAGGTGCTCCCCATTTTCACCTTCCAACAGAATTAATTCAGCATTAACAGAAGTAGAAGGCCCATTTAAATCAACAGTATTGGACCCTGCACTTGGAATGTTCAAATGGGAATAGGCTTGGTTAGAAAAGTAAGCTGTTCTGTCCCTTACTAACTTCTTATTTTTGTTAATTTTAATTTAAGTAACAATGCATCAATGCTAGAAAAATACGATCATAGTCGATTTAAACTGCAAAAAAGAAGTATTAGTTTTAATTTCTTCATCCAAAACATTCACTTCAGAAATAAGAGACAAAATGTGCATATCGTAATGTTTAACTATCACATTTAGCAATTGTAACCCCTGTTCCTGAAACAAACATTTCAATTCTGAAAAGTACACTTGGTCCAACAGTAGTCCAGAAGGAGTAAAGTTGTTCCTAAGGCCTTTTGGAACCAGTTTCTCATTTAAACATTGCCTAAAATAAGCAGCTTCCAGCTGCAGTTTTTTTAATTTAAGCAACTTAATGTCAAGTACCTTTAAACGGTCACTAAACTAGTTGTTGTCATTTTCTTGAACAGGAAAAGAACTGACAGTTGACCCAGTATTAGCGCCTGACAAAAACGAAAACGGGTTCTCTTTATTAATCCAGTCGTTCAAGGTTCGGCGTTCCTCCACTGGCTCCGTACTATGCCCCTCGTTTGAGTTAGATGCTGGTGGTGTAATTGGGTTAGCATTAGTTACTGCAGCATAACTAGTAGAAGGGATCCGAAAGATGCATGGAGTTGAAGGAAACAAGTCCGTTTCCCTACTGGTAGAAAGAAAGATCTCACCTGAATTTCTTTTATCGCCTTTATAAGATTCAGTACTTTAGTTACAATGATTTAGATTTTGATCTCTCTCTCCCAGTAATTGCTTTTTTTTTTTTTTTTTTTGCAACCAACAGAATTAAACTTAGCAAGGCCTTACTATGTCTGGGAAATTCAGATCCTATATCTCAGCTCAACAGAATAACTTCCTTAGTTACAACCATTTGCTCCCATAAAATTTCTAACTAACGTCCTCCATACAATCTAATTAACCCTATTATTCTATCAGGAAACAGAATGTTGCCATGTCCTACTTACGAATTCACAGCTGACTAAATCTTTCTCTGCATCGAGACCCATCAACAACTGTGGCGTTTTCTTACACTCAACTTCCGTCTGGATCCTTACTGTTCAGTTAATGTTGTTGAATGTCTGTCTCCCGTCCACAAAAATCACATTGATCCAGCTCTAAGCTCTACCAATTTTAATAGTACCTTTGCCATTAACTTAGCTAGAACAACAAACAAGTTATCATCATGGTTTAAATTAAAAGTTAGTCTATATGAAGCTGGATTTGACAGATCTTTAACCTATTTGGGTTAATATAGAAGCCTTCCCCTTTTTAAAACTTTAAACAAACCTCGGGTAATATAGATACCACAGCTCCCCCTTTTTAAAATTTTATTAAACAAGCCTTCCAATCTTTATAACTTACTTCCTTCCCAAGTTCCAAACTTCCTGAGGAGTACCCATCTCTTACAGGAGACTCCCCCTTGACTGATTATACAGCAACAATTTGATCTCATCTCCTCCTATCTTAGCTACTAACTGTTGAAACTCATTTGTCTCTAACCTGGTATAATTACATCTGCCATAAAAAAATATATTTTTTATTTGTGTCTTCTCTTGGTTTCCACATAATTCTGCTTTATTCAAATTTTCACAATATTTCTACAATATTTCAAATACCTGGTTATTTTTATTTTATTGTTATTGGCTCACTAAGTTTAGCTTTTTACTTTCTTCTGCCTAGGTCATTGTACTAAAAGGTCATTGTGCTAAAAGGTCATTGTGCTAAAATGTGAGTTATCAAAAATAGTTGCTTAAACGCTGCTTCTGTGGTGCAGAGGGATATAGCACTGAAAAGCCCAGCTGACTCAGGTTTGATTAGTACTCAGGTGACTGACTGAGTAGAGAGAGGGATGGGTGTTGCCCATCTCAGGTAGGATGGAACTAGTCAATAATGCTCCCTTAGCGGAGGTGTCATTCAGTGAGGGGAGTAGCCCTCAAATTAGTTTGATGAGCATGGGAGGTGGGGCAGGAAATGGGTAGGTTACCTAACAAAAAAAGAAAAGGACAGAAGCAGAGACAGCCGAGACCCCAAGATGCTCTTAGGACAGAGACAGATCATGGTCAAATATGGCCAAGGCAGAATAATGGACCAGCCCACCCCCACAGACATTCCAGTAACCCATTCCTTGTCCGTCTCTCCCCAGTTGCCATAAGCACTGTTCAAACCTGTCCATGTACATTCTATTTTCATCTTTACTTTTACAATGATTACAGAGATTTGGATTTAATTTAAACATTTGACTTCAGATTTTATTGCACAAACACCAATGGATATTTGCTAAACAAAGTAAAACAGTCTCCCACTGAAAACAGACTTAGCATGAGCAACAATAAACTTCACTTAGTTTAAACCTCACATTCATTGAAAATTCATTTGGCCAGTGGGGGATTAAGTGCATCTTCGGCCCCAGGCCCCTAAATACATTTTTTTGGACCATGCATAAATGCATATATTCTTTGATTCACCTTCCTGATTGTTTTAAATTATATTTATTGTTTAATACAGCAACATTTGTCAGAGTGCATTTTAAACTTGTAGTTTTGAAAATTTTTTCCCAATAAGCAGTGAAACAAAATGCATGAACCAATAATGACAAAAGTACCAATTTCTGAACATTTCAACCACCGAAGGCCAAGCAAACTGCTATCATTATAATCCACCAATACCCATACTCAACAATTATGGCTACTTTATCAACTGTGTACAGATCACATGTCTGATTGTGATAAAAATGGTCATACTAAAGTACACCAATTTGCTTTTCTCAAATGCATGTCAGTCCTACAAAGACAGACTAATCAGTTTTTAACTTTAAAAAGACAGGCCCAGCTGATCCCCCAAACCCAGCACTTACAGCAACATTGTTGACTGCATCCTTCTCAGATGTCTGTCAAAAAAATAATAATGACCAAGGCACATATTTCAAATTTGTATCACTCACACACTAGTCAAAGTATTCCAACTTAATTCACACACACACACACACACACACACACACACACACACACACACACACACACACACACACACACACACACACACACTCTCTCTCTAATACAGCAAAGCCAGACTAAAGACCATTTAAAATGACCAGATGAGAGCATAGAGTACTTTCATCTGCAGAAAACCACCTGCCCAACACCACCACCAGCTATAGCCACTTTGTTGACTGTGTACACCTATTATTGTTAAGAAGAAATACATTACATGTACTTTACTGGCAGATTTGGATGAACTACATGAAATTTATAGATGACTATCATCATGCAATAAGACTCAGCCAGGTGTAGCACAGTCTAAATAGAACAGTAGCACAGGAAATATTTACAACCTGATAAATTATGATAAATCAATATGCACAAACTCAGAAAAAGTTAAACTCATCTAAATAATTCCATGTTAAACAGAACTATTATTAATAATGCAGACATTGCGGATGGCAAACAACTTTGTATTTCAGTGCTTCATCCTTAAAATGCAGTGCCTGCTGCCCTTGAAGAATAAATTCCCATGTTACATTAAAAAATAGTGTGCTGGTGATATTGCTATAACATTTCCTGAACTGCATCAGATATGCAATAGAAAATATCTGGCAAACCAAGAGAATAGTTACTAGGCACAGTCCTGAAGACTATTAAAGAGCCATTTTTTCCAAAACG
The DNA here is from genome assembly GCF_019279795.1 of Protopterus annectens. Taxonomy (NCBI): domain Eukaryota; kingdom Metazoa; phylum Chordata; order Ceratodontiformes; family Protopteridae; genus Protopterus; species Protopterus annectens. The sequence continues at coordinate 1,068,017,282 of NC_056737.1, forward strand.
CTGTCTGGTTAAATGACTTGGTCAATGTCACACAGGAGGTAATGAAGGTGCAAAGATTCAAACCCTGCTCCCTTGGCACAGTAGGCAGTACATTAACAAGTCAGAGCTTTAGGTCTCTGTGCTAAGAGGTTTTAACTAAATACTAAAACTGCCAGACTAAGAGTTTTTAACTAAATACTAACTCCTTAACAGTCCAATCTTGTAGAGAAGACTGTATCACAATAATACACAACAATGTTTAGACTACTAAATGCAATAAGTTTAGACCATAATGAATTAATTCAATATTTCGTGCAACATATAAAGTAAAATATTTACAGACAATATAAATACTGTAGCAGTATTTTTTGTTCAACAACCCACAAGTCTTACAAAAATCAGAAATATTACTGCATGTAGCATACTGTTTTAGTTATTTACTTATTTTTTGCTGGGGGAGCTTATAAGCTTGCAGGACACCTACACCTAATTTTTGACCTCTCTATATCTTTACCTCTCTATATCTTTGCTGTCAGGCTAGCAGACTACTCTAAATCATTTAACATTAACAGAACCACAGGTTTTGCATCAGCATGCATTTTTTCTACCAGACTAGGTCTAGTAGTTGGTCTAAGGTACAGAGTTTGACTCTGAGCAAGCCCCACAACTATGTGGGGCATTTTACACAGACAAAGACACACAAACAGCTCATACCTGCTGTTGATGTCTTGGAATAATCACAGAATAACACCAAATGCTACACTGCCCATACCTGACGCTGTGAAGTTCTTGGATTAAGCCGAATTATAGAGTACCTCCAAACACTGCTGCACCAGTTCAATCGTAGCATAACTCCAGATGGTACTACACTTTTGCTGCACTCTCATTCTGCATAAAACTCACATTATCTCTGCTCTTCTTTCACAGTTTGAAAGCAGAAAGCAGCAGGACGTAGGCAAAGCCAGAAAACTTTGTGTAATTCTTAAAGCAGCAATACACATTTACAAAGTAAAAAACATTTCTTTTAAACTTAATGTTGTCGCTGGGCCTCCCTGCCAACAAGGGGCTGTAGGCAACAACCTCGGTCACTTACTGCTGGGTCAGGCTCTGCCTTAGGATCCACGACCAGCCCTCGCAATATCACTGTACGTCGGGGGGGGTCAGAGACAAGCTGGTAGACCTGGAATGGACATGGGGCATTAGGCCTGGGATGGTGCAATGATGTCCCAAGGGGGGAGGGATAAAAAAATTAAGAAACAGCTTTTAACCACAACCTTTCTAAACTCATGCACATTATCCAAATACCGCCTTATCTTCCCTTTAGTACTTCACAATTGCTCCTCTTCTTGTTGTGCGAGTCCCCTTATTCTGCAATATTTTGACCTCTGCCACCCCTTTACAAAATTCCTATTACTTTTTTCCCCATATCTCTTTCTCTTTTATTTCTACCACATTTCTAAACTTCATTTTAATTTTATTCCACTCATTTGCTACCCCTTCTAAATAAATTTCTCTTACCTAGTAACTCTCAAATTATTTCAACTACAAAATTCCTTACATTCCTGTCTCTAACAGATAAGAGGGAAAGTCCCAGTGTCTCATTTTTACTTCCATTACCCCACATCTTTATCTGGCCTTTACTGGAGCACAATCTGATATAGCTATTGGGTGCCTGTCAAAGCTTTTATTTAAACACACGTGCTCCTATGCGACATAGCCTCTATCCAGTCTAGCCCAGTTATTGCACCTTGCGGAATAATGTGTAAATTCTATCTAAAGTCATACTTCCAAATTCATATCTTCCATGCTAAACATTCTCGTATATTTTTTCAGCAATCTCTTTTGATACATTTCCCTTCTAAATCCTCCTGATGCATCCTCAATATTGCAAATCAGGTTGCAGTCCTCACTAATAACTACTAACATCATCACAGAGTACCTGTGATGTGCTGTATTATTACAGTGATGCAGGTTTCTAACAACATTCGGTACACTTCCAGACACCATCTTATAAGCAGAGCACCTGCATTATACCTTACCTTTAAAGTTCTAACATTGCTTTGTTACTCACTTTATGTAGAGGGTGCTATTCTGCTACACAGTCTTTCTGCGACATACTACAGACCAATTATTAGTGAAGGTGGTGAGAATCTTACCCCTTCCCCATTTCTGGGACCCTAACATTACTACTTGTGCTACTGTACTCGTCACAGGTACCACCTCAAAGTCCAAATACTCAAAGTATAAGTCTCAGATCACTGTGATGCTGCATGTGAACAGGGGGAGTATCCTGCACACTTACTTCAGTACTGCTGTTATCGATTCCTCTAGTTCTAAACACAGAGATCTCAGTATTACTATATATAAGCAGTGGATGTGCAGGGTCGCAGTTCTCACAAAAGGAGAGGGGAGGCAGGGGATATGTAGTAACAGTGACTTGTGGAATTCATGTTTTGTACTGGACATGTACTCTACTTTTCAAAGTTTTGTGTCTGATAGTTTGCTTAGAGGATTAAGGAGCTGTTAATGAGCTGCTTCCTGTGTGCCAGTGGTACAAGGTTTGATTCCCTCAGCTTCCTTGTCGTAACTGTGTGACTCTCAACAAGTCACTTAAACAGACACCGCTTCCGGGCTAAGTCAGAAAAAGGTTAGTGGCTTTGCACTTTTGATGGCCACCAGTCTATCACCTGCAAAGACATGAGCTTTACTGCTGCAGTGAGTATAACTTTCTCGTAGTATTCATTACACACTGCGGTAATATCTGACATGAAGAATATTTACAGGACATTGACAGCTGGCATTCCGTAACTAGTCGCAACTCGAAATTCATTAACATATCTGTTGAGTTCTCTGCAGTGGATGCATTTCTAAAACAACATTTTCTACAGTTACTGCCAACATCTGATTTGTCTAAATCCAACAGTGATGTTAAGTACAACACGTCAGCCCACAGTGAGCAGAGATATTAATATAATTCTAAAACTCAGACATAACTGCAGCATCGTTGCATGGCTATGTTAACATTTCTTACATAAATATGCTGTAATAAAGAATTCTACTTTGCTGTAACAGGACAATAATCAGTATGCAAAAGAGAGAGAGAAGTTAAGTGTCAGCTTACAAGGTATCAATAATAAGACATGAACATTTATGTCCAGGACCTTAAAAAACAACACATTTTGAATGTATTTGCTGCTAACCACATAATGAATTAAAAGAGCGTTTAACAACAAAAAGAAGGAAAATGGGAAGTTGGAAATAGTAGCCGTTTAGGCTATTCCAAATTCTAACATCACAGCTAATTCTAGACTGCATCTACCACAAAACAAACTAAATCCTTCACTAAGTCACGCCAACAGAACTGTATTCTAAGTGTGGAACAACAATTCCACATTAACTCCTACCTGCATCCATACAATTCCACAAAGAGTTCAGCTAAGAAAAAAGATGGGGCAGTTTAAACTGGAGTGGATTGTTAAGGCAACATGGGTGATCAGGTTAAGGGGCATCGAACAGTCTGCTGCTCTAAAACCTATTAAATGTTTTTTTTTCCTTACTTACAGTATGATTAACAGTGAAACCTAAACTATCTTCAAAGCAACAGTGTTTGCTTTATGCATATACATACATACATACAAACACAAATATCACATAAGTGCAAGGGATCACTCTCCATGGGAAACGATTTTTTTTCCCCTTTTCTACCGACAGTTTTTTCCAGGGGAAGTGGATCCTGTGCCATGTTATTCTTTTGCGTCCTATGATTCTATGGACTCCTCCTTCACCAATTCCTCTTCCTAAAGGACTTTAATAACTGAGGTACATCGGTTCCTGATATCAACTGGACCAACTAGTTTTTAATTAATGGTTTGTACTCATCTAATGGAGATCAGCCCTGTAGAATGCAAATGCATCATCAGCTTCCAATGCTGTTAAAAAAAAGAAGTTATGTACTCACCATAACGTTCCATGTTTGTAGTCCATCTCACACTTCATTCTTACATAAGGGATCAGAGCCGATCCTCGGCTCCGACTCGGCCTATTTACAAGCTCAAAGTCGTCTAGTTGGCTCGTGGCTAGGTAGGTATTCCATGGTGCACCAGTACAATCCCCAGATCTTGTTTGCTGCTAACTAGGAGAAAAAATAACAAACGTACAGAAAGAAGCCAATATTAAAAGGTCTTCTGAGAATAATAATAATATTTTCTGTCTCCAGGTACTTCCAGGATGGGGATAGGAGGGCGGGTTCATAAGAATGAAGGGTGAGATGGACTACAAACATGGAACGTTATGATGATTACATAACTTCTTTATGTTCTGTAGTCCCATCTCGCCTTCATTCTTACATATGGGACAGCGTCCCTAGCACCTTATTCTTGGGTGGCTCAAGGAAAAATACTCCTGAGTACCGTGGGAACCAAAGGATGCTCTACCCCTGGAGGTTAAATCCAATTTGTAATGAGTAATACGAAGAGATACTCTGTCTTTGTGAAAAATCAGATAAGGGGGTTTTACAGATAATGCTTGTAACTCTGACACCCGTCTGGCAGATGTGATAGCCACCAGAAACAAAGTCTTCCAAGAGAAAAATTTCAAAGGCGATGAATGAGAAGGCTCAAAGGGCGGAGACGTCAATTTGGATAGCACAAAATTCAAATCCCATGAAGCAACAGGTTCTTGAAATGGGGGTTTTAACACAGTGGCACCTTTGAGGAAGGTTTTGCACAGCCTATGTGACATCAGATTAGAATCTTGTATGCCCAGATGAAAATTAGAAATCGCTGCCAATTGAACCCTAATAGTGGCAGCCGCAGTTCCCTGGTGGAAAAGCTCAGATAGGCATTCCAAAACCACCGGAATGGAGGCGGTATAAGGGTCAACATTCTTTTTCTCAGCCCAGATAGAGAATCTCCTCCATTTACTGGAATACAGTCTCCTAGTGGAGGGTTTTATGAGAGGACATTAGGATACGAGTCACAGAGGGTGAGAAGTCGTGAAGCCTGACTAAGGATGCAACTGGAGCAGCCAAGCTGTCAAATTGAGGGTGTGTAAAGCAGGATGAAGCAAGCTTGACATGTGCGTTAAGAGATCTGGCACTGGGTCCAGAATCCAAGGACCATCTAGGAGAAGAGGCCCAAGAAAGAGGAACCAAACCTAACAAGGCCAGTAAGGAGCAATGATGATCAGTTTGCTTCCCAGCCATTTTGCTTTCTGAATAACCTTGGGTATGAGAGGAAAGGGGGGAAAAACATAAAGGAGACCCAGGGGCCAATTGTGAACAAGTATGCCTCTCGGTGACTCCCCCGGAGGAGGGATGAGGGAGAAGTAGCTGCTGCATTTGGCATTGATCAGGCTGGCAAAGAGATCGCAGCAAGGCTGTCCCCATCTGCGGAAAATCTGCTCTGCTATTTCCTGTTTGAGAGACCACTCATGAGGCATCAAGACTGCCCGGCTGAGCTTGTCAGCTATAACATTGGTTGTCCCTGGAATGTGTGTTGTCACCAGAAAATGCTGGGAAGATATTGCCCATTTCCAAACACGACTGGCCTCTCAACAGAGTGGGTATGATCTGGTTCTGCCCTGTTTGTTGATATACCATACTACCGACATGTTGCCTGATTGTATCATAATCATCCCCAGAGGTAGAAGGTCATAGAGTGCTTGCAACACCATGAGCACCGCCTTCATCTCTAGAACGTTGATATGCAGGTGAGCCTCGTGATCTTGCCATGTGCCTTGGACAGTCCTGCCTAGATAATGCCCCCCCACCCTATCTGTGGGGCATCCATGGTCACAGTGGCAACGGGTTGGCGAGGAACAAATGAAGTGCCCATGGTTAATTGATTGGGTAGAGTCCACCAAATGAGATACTTCTTGCAAGAGTCTGTCAGCAGTATGTGATGAGATAACGGTAGGTGCTGAAAGGACCAATGGGGTGAGAGCAGTCACTGAAGGACTCTCATGTGTAGTCTGGCTTGCGGCACTAGTAGTATGGTGGAAGCCATGGTCCCTAAAAGCTGCAGAATAGTCTTGGCCTTGACCTTTTGTAAGGGGAGAAGACGTTGAATATGAAGAACCAGATTCTGTGCCCTTTCTACTGGAAGACGAGCCAGCATGTCTACCGTGTCTATCTCTACGCCTATAAAATTCACAGATTGAGAGGGCAATAAGGCAGAATTTTCCCAATTGATAGAAATCCCCAACTGGGCACAAAGTAGAATGGTAGCATCCCTGGTCTGAAGAAGTAGATGCCTGGTGGGGGCAGTCAAGAGCCAGTCGTCCAGATACGGAAACACCTGGAATCCTCGACGTCTCAGGTGAGCTGTCACTACTGCCATACACTTGAACACCCTGGGGACTGTGGTGAGACCAAAGGGCAGAGGTCGAAACTGGTAATGACTGGCTCCCAGACAGAAGCGTAGATTACTCCTCTACGTCCTGTCCATTTTTATGTGGTAGTAAGCGTCTTGGAGGTCTACTGAGCACATCCAAGTGTCTTTCCCTAAAAACGGGAGAATAGACTGCAGTGTCACCATCCAGAACTTGTCCTTTTTTACTGATTCATTCAATCTACTGAGGTCCAAGATGGGCCTCCAGTCCCCTGTACGTTTTGGTACTAAAAATAATCTGGAGTAAGTTCCAGGTACTATTTGGTCTGCTGGGACGGTTTGGATGACTCTTTTTGTCAGCAACTTGTTGACCTCCATAGTTGCCTGATCCCTGTGATTGGGTGGAACATCCAGGATCCTCTTGGGAACATAGGGTAGTAGAGAAAGGGGTATGACATAACCTCTGGTAATAATTCTTTGTACCCATTTATCTTGAGTGGTACTTAGCCAGGCTTCTAGATACAAAGAAATGCGACCTCCGACTGGCTCCAGAGAAACACAGTCAGGCCCCACATCAGGAGCACCGGTAAGGCCGGCCCCAAAATGAATCACAGCCTCCCTGGTTTTGCAGTCCACCCCTGCCTCTAGGGTGATGTCTACCATTTCCTCCTTCTCCTCTGCCTCTGAAGGAGGAGTCACCCTGTGCATCCTGGAAAAACCTCTGGGACTTTTTAAACCACATTTTACCACCCCTCTGACCCTTAGGGCATGGTCTACAGGGGACAGTAAAATGTACTCCCATGGCAGAGAGTGTTTTTCCTTCTTGTTTGCCAGTGCAAGTGTGTCCTTTACCCTGGGTCTAAACAATGAAGAACCGTCGAAGGGGGTGTTGGTAAAGGTAGACTTGAACGGTTCCACAAACTTACACAAATGTATCCAGGAATGATGTCTTAGAGAAATTCCTGAACTCGCTGCTCTACTCACTCCATCGGCTGCATACGAGATAAGCATCATGGACAAGCTGACAATAGAGTTCAAGGTGGACAACTGGACAGACACCTTGTCAGGGACTCCCTCAGTACATGTACCTTGTAGAGAATCTCCTAACTCCTTAAGGAGATCTCTCTGAAGCCTCGTGAAGTGTGTAATGTAGTTCAGCGATCTAAGAGTAAATGCCGCTGAAGAGAAGATACGCTTCCCGTATCTGTCCATCGCTCGAGACTCCTTATTCTGTGGATGAACAGAAGAAGAATTTTCTCAGCATGGGTTTAGCTTTAGAGTAATTCAGATAGTGAACCACAATAGAAGGGAAGGGGACCATTTAGGCACACTTGAACTATGTGAGCTAAGATGGATTTTAAACTTAAAAGCTCACATAGAACCAGGGCTTAATTCCACTCTTAGTATTCGACCGGCGCTTTTAGGCTCTGCATGATGTAATTATATTGGATTATTAATTGCTAAGCATTTTTGAACATATTATAGTTTATTTAGTTGGTAGATTGATATATATATTTTTTCATGTTCACAATTTTAATTTTAATTTAGCTAGTAATTAGATCTTTATACATGCCTTAATGAGATCGTTTTATTTATATATATATATATATATATATATATATATATATATATATATATATATATATATAAATTTGTTCATATGACATATAGTTTGATTATTCCATACATATTACAGAATGTATAAACAAACTTAAATATGTATTTGGATAACTCTAATACCATATATATATTTTTATATATTATGGCATGTTTATGTTTTTAGGATAGATAATATACATATTACTCAAGATAGTATATCATCAAATTATTTGAGCGGATAGGTTTTAAATAAACCGAATTATGTTCACTGCCTTTTAATAAGAATGGCTATGGATTTTTGATATTTATATATATAATCCCATTCATGCCTTTACGTTTTTAATATGAGGCTATGTGTTTATCTTTAGATAATAATGACATTATGTCGCTTCATGCATACAGATTTTAAATATAGCGGAATGACGTTTACAATTCCTTTCAAATGAACGCAATTTTAGATGCTTGATTTTAGATCTTCAGGCAGGATATACCCACATATTTTTAGGATCAATGTTTGACATGGGCAAACGCAAATTTACTATGAATGCTTTGGATAAGGTAACTGTTTTTAGGCTTTATTGTTTTAGTAAAGCAGCACATTGATTCTTTAATGGTTTTTCTATCTATATTATGAACTTATTAAATGTGTGTACACATTAAATGCGTGTTCATAAGATGTCATTACCCTTTTAAGAAAAGTCGCAGTATCTTAATTACTGGCAATAATTGATTTATTTAATTGAATGAGTGATGATGGTTTTTGTATTTAAAAGATGGGCTTTTATTGTTTGAATGTAACCTGATGAAGCGCACCTGAGTGTGCGTGAAAGCGCTCGTTCTCTTCATTAAAATTGTGAGTTTTATTTCATGGTGGTTTCCTTGCAGCTTATTCTTTCCTCAAGAATTTTCTGCTACCTACTTTTTAGTGGCTGCCGTTGCCACCATGGCATCTACGGGAGCACCTTTAGACAAAAATTCATTTTCTCTGGGTGCAGAAAGAAACTTATTTGGTCTCCTGGGGACTGGCTCCACGGCATCAGGAGTATCCCACACCTTCCGACTAACTAGCTCCATCAGTTCGAAGGGTGGAGACACCCAAGCGGCTGAAGGTTGAGACCCGAAAGCCTTAAGGTACACTGACTCCTCATCAGAAGGGGTGACAGTGGGCCAGCTGCACCTCTGCTTAATGATTTCCAAGATGTCTATGAAGGAGACATCATCAGAGGACGACTTGGGGGACCCTTCTGGCTCCTCGAGGTCAGTGTCTGAAGTAAAAGACTCATCCTGGGAGTCTACATGCTTCCTCTTGCATGTTCTCTTCTGTGGGGGCTCCTCAGAAGGATATTCCGGGGAGGTCTCAGAAGAGTGGGGGCCACCAGCTGGTGGCTTCTGAGGCTGCAGGTCTCTGCTGTCCAAAGAGAGTGTAGGAGCTAAGGCAGAAGTAGGTGCCCTTGGGAGGAGAGTGTCAGCACCCCTGGTAGGAGCTGATGATCGGGACAGCACACTCCTCATCATCTAGAATGCCGACCTCTTCGGCTGTGAAGACCTCCTCGGCTCCGAGGAGACCAATGATGCCATCAGTTCCAGAGCCATCAGCTCTGAGACAGACGTAGAATCCGAGCTCACCCTCGCCGACATGCCGAGAGGTAGACTCGGAACCGAAGAGGTTTGGTTCCAGGCATCCCTGTTAGGGCCGATCGAGGAGCTTTGGCTCCTAGACACCACGGACGGCACCGAGAGTGTCGGAGCAGAACTCTGATCAGAAACAACCTCAGGGGGAGCTGGAATCAAGGGTTCCACCAGTGGTACCAAATGCTCTGGCTCTGAAAGACCAGCATGGCTCGGAGGAGGAATCACCGAAGGGGGGATGGACTCAAGTGGCCCCGGAACCGACTGGGTCGGAGCCAACAACAATTTAGGTAAGGCAGATGACTACAGCAGTCTCAGCACTACCCTCTCCATATCTTCTTCCGATAAACTCCTGGAAGACTTGGAGGACAGAGTAGGAGAACGGGATCTTTGCAGTATAGGTGACTTTAATGTAGGAGAGACCTGTAAAGGGTCCATAGACCGGCTCCGTTGAATACTCTCAGTGGTAGGCTCTGAACTACTTGGCGCCAACCCTGTAACCACAGTTGTAAAACTCTCGATCGGCTCCGAACTCAGTGGAGCCAATGAGACAGTAATTTTGTCAGCCTTAGTCATTCTAAGAGGTGGCTCCGAGACACCAGCCGGTGCAGGGGAGGGCCTCTTGGAGGATATGGACTTTTCCTTTTTAGATCCCTGAGATCTAGCAGAGGAGGAAGAGCTAGCCAGATCTTCCTCAAAAGAGGGCTTTAAAAGACCATTTAGAATGAGATTATTTTTCTTTCTTGCAACACCCTAGCACTAAAAGAGTGGCAAAATAAGCAAGTTTCTTGTAAGTGGATGGCCCCAAGACAGTAAATGCAGTTACTGTGGCCATCCATTATGGACATCTTTTGTGAGCATTTTATGCATCAGATGGCTTATGGTCTTTGCCTTGCTTAGACATCTCACAGAATATGCGCTCACACACACACACACACACACACACACACACACACAAAAGAAAGTGGGAGGACTACGTCCTCTAACTTAAACGGGCCTAGCCCTACAGGAACAGTAAAGAAACACCACGAGGACTACGTCCTCTAACTTAAACGGGCCTAGCCCTACAGGAATGGTAAAGAAACACCACGAGGACTAGGTCCTCTAACTTAAATGGGCCTAGCCCTACAGGAACGGTAAAGAAACACCACGAGGGCTAGGTCCTTTAACTTAAACGGGCCTAGCCTGGGTAGGAAAGAAAGGGAAACTAGGTCCTCTAACTAAAACGGAACTAGGGGACACAGAAACAAGTAGAGAGACTCACACACACACTAGAACAGGAAAATACAAAGAACAAGGTCAATAGAACCTCGTTCTGTAGGTAACACTACTAACAGAAATTATCAGCAAGAGGAGGCGCCGCAAAAAAGTTATTTACAGTATTTAAGCAAGCACACACAGCTTAAACTAAGCGCAAAAAGTGCCTACAATTACTAATATCAAAAGTATGAAAACAGTCATATAGGAGTCTAAACAACTATAACAACGAAGTAATAACTGGCACACAGGACACCATGTACTATAAGGCCAATGGCCAACTGTACGTAAACAAATTGCACACAAATGGCACTCTACTAAACGCTATCTAAATGAAAACACTACACTAACTATAGCTATAAAATGCTAGAAAACACTTTCAAAATTGAAAATAGATTTATCCAAATTTTTGAAGAAAATGTGTAAAACTTAGCCACGGCCAAGAAGCACATCCGAACTTGTCGACGCGGCAAACGAGATCAAGGCATTGTACTGGTGCACCATGGAATACCTATCTAGCCACGAGCCAACTAGAAGACTTCGAGCATGTAAACAGGCCGAGTCGGAGCCGAGAATCAGCTCCGATCCCATATGTAAGAATGAAGGCGAGATAGGACTACAGAACATCAAGAGTTGAAGTACTACATGCAGGATTATGCTTGGGTCTTGAGGAGAAAATCTTGGTAGCCACATTGAGAACACACACATAACTAATTTAAAAAAAATAATCCGCGGTGGTGGTGCTGCGGTTGTGTTGTCACCTCCCAGTAAGACGCTGCTCGGTTCGACTCTCAGTTAGAGCGTCTTCTGCGTGGAGACATTCGTGAATGGGCGTACCTTCGTTGAAGGTTGTGTCAGGGCTGGCAACTCGGTACGTAAAAATCAACTGCCAATCATTAGCGGACTGGAGTTCCGCTGTGGCGACCCCTAACTGGGAAAAGCCGAAAGTCACAACAACAACATATTTATATATTTGTGGACACATATGTATATGTATATAGCACATAACGTGGCTTAGTACCATCACTTTGAAAAAAAAAAACTGAAGTCCTTTATTTGAAATGCAACTTTTTAAATTTCTTGAATAGCTATATTTTAAAATGGATTCAGGTAATGTGAATAGAACAGGCAATTTGATTATCTGCTTGCAAGTGATACAATCTGTACAAAGGTCAAGCGAACAGTCTGATCTTTAAGTAGTACAGCTTGTGCTGTTGTAGATTTCTCAGCTGTAGTGCAACCATGGAGTTAATGGGTGCTGCTCCCTTGGATGCTCTGGAAAGTTGCAAAAATACTTTCTTTGTGATTTTTTACTGCAGTGTTATACTCCATTTTACTCTTCTGAAATAAATTGCTTGTCAAGTACAGGTTTATTCAAAGACTAGTTTGCAAACTTTCTCCTTTCATATATGTTTTCTAATATAGGATACAAGATACGAATACATTATACTATGCATACATATGTATATATACAGATCCTTATCAAGTGTTCGGGTTTTCAGAAAACTCGAAATTCATATGGTTGAGATCATATAATCAGATTTTTGAAAACTCAAAGCTTTTGAATGGAGATCACTGTACAGCGAGGACTGGGAAAAAAAACCCTTTTTTTCACTGTAGTGTGATCTTGGAGTTTATACATATAATTTGCAGGGAGTGTGGAATGTGTGCATAAAAAAGTAGATTTTTGTAGTTTTTTTTTTAAGTTCGAGTTTTTGAAAACTCAATCATATGGTCTCGTTTGTATGAATTTCGAGTTTCTGAAAATTTGATCATCTGACATAGATCCATATATAGACAGGGCGACAGACATAGGGAGAAAGAAAAATATACAGATATATACGCACACATATATACATATGCATCCAGATTATGTGCATGTAAATTGGAGTAGTACATAAAGGGTTATGAATGGGTCTTGAGAGGTGAATCTGATTCCTGGCATCCATGTCGAGAACACATAATGAAGGATTATGACTGAAAACCAGATTATAATTATTTGTATTGTATGAAGATTTACCTGCTCCATGTGGTACTAGATGCAGAAAAGAGAGTGTACAAACACAAACTCCCCATCTTTCAAAGTCAGTAAAACATTATGCAATTACAGTCAAATGGTCAGCGGCACGCTTCTCAGCTTATTTGCCTAGGAATTCTTGGGGGGAGGGACAGTTTTTAAATATTGCTCTAATTTACTTAAAATATTTAATAGAACAACAGGTTTTGCGTCAATATGCATTTTCTGAACAATAAGAACCAAGAAATTTCAATTAGTACATACATCCTAATAGTGATACAATCAAGACAATTTTTTATTTTAACTGATATTGGAGTATGACCACAGGTCCTATAATGATTTAATCTTGATCCCTAATGATTAGAGGGATGAATGGTCACATGTGTGTACTGCAGAGTACAATGCCCATCTACATTTCATAATTCTCCTCCTTATCATGAGCTGATATCAGATCGGTGCTGTTAACTAGCATAACTGGATTTCAAGGATACAATCCATGGGCATATTAGACTGCCCAAAAGACATAGCATACACACATAAAACCATAACAGTAAGACTCACTGCAGTAACAGGTATGCATTTGTAGTGTGTTACAGATTTGACTTCCATGCATACTTTTTGCATCATCCACTAAGTTATCTGCACTGCTATTCTAGCGTCTATTGCTTTCTGCCTATGTCCTGTGTTGACTTAGCGGGTTTAGCATTGCCTCTAGACACTGGCTACTGCCTACTGGATGAACAGACAGATTAATTGGAATCCAATAATAGTGCCAGATAAAGGAAAAGTGCCTGCCACACTTTATACAGTATTAGAGAGGAGACTGGCGTTTATGCAGGTGGTGCATGAAAATGGTGACAGCGAGATCTGTGGGTCTTTCACGCTTGTTAATATCTGTATTGGCCACAAATGGTGACAGCGGGATCTGTGGGTCTTTCACACTTGTTAATATCTGTGTTGGCCACAAATGGTGACAGCGGGATCTGTGGGTCTTTCACGCTTGTTAATATCTGTGTTGGCCACAAATGGTGACAGCGGGATCTGTGGGTCTTTCACGCTTAATATCTGTGTTGGCCACTGTACTAACTGGACAAACGATTCAACAGTATCGCAATATATCACACAATCACACAAGTGGTGGAGATGTATGTAGCAGGTGTCAAACATATCAGTATTCTGGGGAGGTGACACAATGTCTTAATGAGAACGGGCTATGCAGACTTCTCATGAGTCAAGATTAGTCAGTGTGCATAAATGTGGGTTTAGCCACAACATTGTGAATTTACCTATGCACTGCTCAGAAGTGTGGTAATAGTGGGTGCAAAGGGGTCAGCCACTGCAGGCACAAGCTGTTACGGAAATTAAGTTCTTACATTCTTTTCCATGCCAACATTTTTAATGTGGGTTTGGAAAAGAACTTCAGCACTTTAGAGCATCTTGTGTGGTAAGAGCTTAGGGGGTGAGGATCTAGCTTGGAGCACCACAGTAAGGGGGGCAGATGTGTGGAACAGATCTTGGCAGGAATGCGACAGACAAGGGGATCACTAGATCAGGAACCGGCACTGCCCACTAGATGAGCCAGCTATGACTCTGGCATTGCTTATAAATAAGGATCTGGTGTCTGGTACAGCCAAAGCAACATCACTGGCAGTTACAATCTGCTAGTCTTGCTGTCAGACATATGTACAGGTAAGCACCATGATGCATATGTGAAACCACTATACAACACATCTGCAATACAAACTACAAGAATGTCTCAGAGAGGATCAGTACTGACTAGACAAGCTCCAGATCCTGCTACGCTCAGCATTTTGGATGTAATTCATCTACATTATACCGTTCAGAGCTCCTGCAGGTTGTACAAGATAGACTATAATATCCTTAGGGACAGATGTGTAGGTGTGGAGTTTTACTAATACACAGTAACAATGTGGAATGTGAATTCATGTGCTTTTCTGCACTTTCATGATTTCATTACATAGTAATAACATTCTGAACATGCTTAGCAAGACAATGACCAGGATTATATTAGCCGCGATATTTTGAGTGGTAAAGGATGTCATCAGCTCTGCACTGTGTACTTTATAGTATGACGTCCACTGACTCAAGAAGTAGGGAATATTCATTCTGTCAGTTCCACCTGCATATCTACCACATCTCTATGCACAGTAAAATTCTGCAGGTTGTGCCATTCCTTGTTAATCACGTAAAGACATTTTATTTGTTTTTACTCCTTTGTAACAGCTAGAAGCAGTGTGCAACGTTGTCTGTATTATGGAAATGTGATGTTCAGATCTCATTTACATAACATACATCACTTGTACTTCTTTCTCCCATATAAGATTAACGTTTACATGTGTCTTAGCCCATCATATAACACTACACTAAAGTCCTCACAAACAGAAAGTTCCAGAATAACACAAACACTTCCTAACAAAACTTCCTCAGTAGACGATGCTCACACATTATTAAGCATAATAATCATGATAATAATAATAATAATTATTATAAAGGAATGTCTGTACTCTTCTGGAATGTTCCGCAACATTCGCAGACTCACAATCAGACTATATATCATGGCACAATGTACTAATGCATATGTATGTGATAAACGCAATAATAATGATGTCATACAAAATCATCACCTTAATCACATTATTTTTATACTTTGAAGTAATAGATGTTTTATAAAAGATGTATCATATGGTCATATTTCCCTGCTATAAAGCTTTTAATAATTTGTGATGAATTATGAATATGAACTATACAAGTTAAGAATGAAACAATAGCTGTTTTTGTGTAAGAATATTAACTCTGGAAAACTGTATAATAATTAGTGACTTTGCTGTACATATCATCGATGCAATACTGAGGGTACAACCAAGACTCTCCAGATTAGTCACACACAACAAAAAACTTAACACAAACAGCTGAGACAGAGACATTTCTAAACTGTTCATATAAAGGACATTCGAACTTGAACTTTTTCAAAGGTTCATAGGTAATTACTAGGTTTTTCTGTGTTATTTTCTATATAAATTAGTAACTATTGTCTCTTATTGGCATATCCACCCCAGACGGTTCCCTAAACCATGAAATCTTTCTTTCCAAAGAAGTACTGCATACAGTATGATTAGCATTAAATTAGGACAGATAATAAATATTTCCTTCTTAGAACCTTTAAAAGGACTGCTGGTCTGTGGCAGAAATGAAACAGCAAAGGTAAGGTCCTCTTCAGATAAGGAAAGCACAATGTTTCATGCCATGATTGCAAATGTTAACAATTTCAAATCTCACCTTGTACAAAAATAGAGAGTTTTATGCCAGAATTTAAATGCAACTCCTGCTACTGCAGTTTCTCTATCTCCCACACAGGAGCTGTACCTCATAAACTAGTAAACCTGATGTCACTGCACTTCTAGGAAAGGAGAATTTCCCCTGCAGTGACCTTAACTAAAGAATTTGCTTTTGAATTCACAATGGTGGCAAAAGTGACAGTCACTACTGAATAAAACCACAGCTAATAAGTAAAGGAAGTTGAAAAGAACTAGGGGTTATTTAAAACCCTACACTCAACCTCGAAGCCTAACAAGAACATAAATATGTACAGCCGATCAACAGCTAGAGATATTTAAACTGACGTGAAAAAAAAAGAAGAACTCACTTTGCTGGCTCTGTATCACAGATTTGGAGACCTGACTTGCCCCAGTTTCGATAGTGGACTCACTCACTCACTCACTGAAAAGCCAAGGGTGGGGTTGGGATGAGCAGCTTAGTACTGGGTCACTCATCCCAGTAAAAGGTTGGTTTCTTGACATACTAGGGACACTGGTGGACGCTTGCGGCTCTAGCACAAATGAAGGGAGGTACAAGCAGGTCATTTGTAGTGGATAAAGTACACTATGTACAAATGCAGAACAAGCACATGAACTGTGCTCGGGTCACTTCTTGTTTTGCACTGTGGTAGTGTGCAATGTAATTAGCCCTAAAGCGGGGGTGGCACAGTAATAGGACCCCCCCCATTGCCTCTCTACCTTTGGAGATTTAGGAGCGGCACTAGAAGAGGACAGAGTGGATGATATGGAGGCTCCAAAAGCACTCGTGATAATAAACAAGGACCTCAGCTTGGTCAACAAAGTCAGACAACCTTTACTGAATAATCACTTGTGATATAGGCAAACTTACATTTATATAAAAGTAATCAAATCATATTAACAAGTTCACATTTACAAACATTGTACATCACATACACTGTTATATATCTTATAATCTAGACAACATTACATTATTCTATGTAGTTAACTCCTACTTTCTTCAAAGATTCTCGCCTTCTGCTCTTTTATCGCTGTTACTTAAGTGCAGTCGGTATGGATTTTGATTTCCATGCAGAGTCATTCCTATCGACAGAATCTCCTGTCTCCATTCCTGTGTTGGCTTAGCTATACTTTCTGCATATAATATTTTATATGACTTGTTGTTCTCCTTAAGGATCTCCTTCCAAAATCCCTTTCTTTACTTATTTCTTGAATTACCCCCTGCTTCATCATCATCCCTTTCCACTTTGAATTGTAATATGTTTTATGTTTATATAAAAAAAGAGACAAAAAGTGCCCTAAACTAGGGCAGACCATGAGCTCTCCACTAAAAATGACAGCTACTGAACTGGTACAGATCTGTACCAATAATTATAAGATACTGATGACACATTTGGCTCTGTGCTACAGATATACCCTGCTCAGCTATAAGCCAGACCTTACTTTTTTTTTTAAAGATGAACTGATTTAGGTTGTTCCTTAGTTTAAATACTACAGCAGCCAAAGAAACAGGGGCCAAGTTATTACTAAATTAATTTGTGGACCCTCGACTGTCACTCATGCTCCAAGAGATTGTATGACACCTGGACAATAGCGGACACAGTTCCAGTTTTTAAGTGGGAATAGTAAAAGTAAAAAAAAAAACTAAGAACCATCAAGTCAATGGTCTTTGAAGGCAAAATATTGAAAAGGCCTAATGTTAAAAAAAATAATAATAATAAAATATGGAGAACTGTCTTGAAACGAACGTCACCAACATGCTTACAGAAAATCAGTAGGTCAGAATTAACTGTCAGTTAAATTTTTTATAACCCACATGAAGGGGTCGGTTTATGGCCTGACTTATTTTCTTCATTTAAATTGTATTCATTTATTTCCAGTTTGATTACCGGGGAAGTCCACTGGGCCCAAATGACCCATTTTCAGTGGAGGCCCGGGGAGAAAAGCTCCAAAATACATTATACAGTTTAGATACAAAGATACAAAAGTTTAAAAGATACATTATATAGTACAGTTACAAGTAAATACATTCAATGTCACGCATAGTCAACAAAATTCATTATGGGTGGTCTTATGGGTTATACAGTTTCATTTGAGCAAACACTTGTGTACTAGGTGTGGAAACATTTTACATACATACATTTAAGTAAATGTGGATACACTTTACATGCACACTTTTAAAGTAAGAAGCTATTTACAAAAGTTGAGTTGTGATAAGTAGCTACAAGAGTTGCAGAGTGCTTAGATAAACTCATAGGAAAATAGCTATGGGAAATTATAGAGAGCTTGGAACCTGAGAGAGAGAGAGAGCCCCCTGGGATCATATACTTGGAATGATTAGATAGGGTCAAGGCAGGTACATTTCCATTTAGTGGACAGGTATTTGAAAACCTGGGTTTTGATTTTTTCTGAGTTTGGTATGGTTCTTAGAGTGGAAGAAAGAGAATTCCATTTTTTTTTTGTCTAGTGAGACAGAGAGGAGAAGTTGGCCAGCTGGACGTTTAGCAATTAAGTTTTGATGTTCAGATCTGAGAGTTCTGTTGGGGGTGTAAGGGGGGAGGATATTTGTTATAGCTGGACATTATGTTGGGTGAAATACAGGTCTGTGTGCAGTGGGTGGTTGGAGGTGGTCTAAACAGTTTGGGAGTTCAAGCCAATTCAGGGATAGGATAGTAGGGTAAGGCAATGGCCCTCAAGATCCAGTTTTCAAATCGTATCAAATCAAGTACCACAATGGGTGAAAGGACTTAAACTGGCTCTAAGTATGGGCAAGACTCACCTTTCACAAGTTGGAAATGTTCATTTACAGTTAGCATAGATCACCAAATACAAAGTAACTGTGGTATCAAGGGAGATTATAAAAATGTGACCATGCCCCCACACAAAAAAAGAGCTAAAATCAACTCTATAGCACAGCTATTCTCTGTGTTAAAATTATTCTGCAAGTGCTTTTTCCACTTATGCAAACCTTTTTTTTGCAAACAAAGTACCTTAAGGTCTATATTTGTACCATTTTGCTATTTGCATCACACAGAAGTAGTTCACAACATTTCAAATAAACCCACAAAAGGAAACAATTGGGATCCACTACTTTTACATATGGCAGACTATTTCATTAGAATTAAACAAGAAAAGGTAAAATGTTTGCTATAAACTCTCCAACAGAAGACACCAGTAGCTAACCAGTAAAACAAAGTAGAGGAAGTCCAGCTGCTAATCAGGAGGTGACCACCCTGGCTCCTTGGTTGAAGATAACTTATCTAATCAGAAAGCTGAACTTGTAACCAAAAGTTCTGGGACAAAAATAAAGAAAACTAAATACATGAAAAGGAAGGGTGCTACTCAGAATCTCAAAGCTTTGATAAGTTTTCTGACAGATAATGCTGTCAGTAGGCAAAGCTTGCATGCAGATTGTGTCCCTACTTTACACTAACTATTTAACAGAGCGTTATATCCACAGGCTTTGCATCCCAAAAGTAGAAACTGTAATGCACTATTTTTGGATACACTTGTATCCTCCTGCAGCCCCACCATGAGGTGGACACTTCAAGTTACTGATAACACCAACAGACATGAGTAAAGATCAATTTTTCCCACATTAATTCTAGGCAAGCATATGGGCTTAAAAATGTCACAGAAAGTATCCTGTGCTAACGCGCCACTTTTTGTAAATATTTAATTTGCTAAAATAAATCTACACTTCTATCCACAACAGCTAATATGCCCATTTACAGCCAGAACTCTATGCTTTGCTGTAAGCGCAGGAAGTAGGCAACCAAAAGAATGGCACTCATGTTAACCAACCAGCATTCTTTATAACAGAGTATGAAAGGTAGACAAAATGAAATGTCACTTATATAACAGTGTGTGTGTTTCTCATGTCCTGCTCTTGTACACGCTGGAACTGCTGGCATTATTATACAAACCTGGTGATGAGCAAACTGGCACGCTCTTTTCTCTGAATGAAAAACAGACTCTACTTACATACAACATTTCCAAATGGAAGAACATGCACAAATTTTAGGAGTTGGAAGGAGGAGAGTCCAGCAGCCCCTGGAGAATGGTCCCAGTAAAGCCTGATGTAGACCTGGAGAAGGAATCAAACTTATAGTGCATTTTAAAAGTATGTACACAGGACCAAGCTGCTGCTTCTAGAATACTTCTAGAATCCAACCCTTTCCAAAATCCACAGATGAAACCAAAGCCACTGTAGAGTGGGTCTTGACCGTGCATGAAATAGTTTTGTTTGTGAGTATAAAAACAGCTAATAGCCTGTGACAACTGTTTTGAAATGTTCTGCTTTGCCATAGGCTGTCCCTTCTTCTTATCTTCACAAGAAATGAACAACTGATTTGAAGATATGGAAGATTTAGTTCTGTCAGGATGGTACCCTGAGTTGTCTGTGCACATCCAAGGTATGGAGTATCCTCCCAACAGGGAGATGGACAGCCTGGCTCAAAGGAAACTCAGAAACCACTTTAGACATAAAAGAAGAACTACTTCTTAAAGACAGTTTGGGTACATGGAAGGTGCCTTGAAGCCTTGGAAGGTGCCTGGCTATTACAGCCGTGGACGGAATAACCCATATAGCTTTGGCTACTGCAGCACTGATCAATATGAAGAACATCACTGTTCAATCACAATTGATAGAGAATGTGTTTTCCCCACAACCACCCCATAATGACAGAAATAACCAAGCCCCTCCGCAACCCCCTGCCCCTATACTCTGCAATCTTATATATACTAACTCCATGGTTGCACGTCAGTGATAAAAGGCAAAACTCAGTAATAATGTACACAGCAGCCTCACAGAAACAGCACTACAGTTGTACTTAAGAGTCGACCCATCAGAAATAATGTAAAAGGCAAGTAAAAGTGACTGTGTTTAGACAATTAGCACCTGATCAAGTGGATGACAATCGCTTGTATGCAAAGCAAACATACATATAAAGCCAAAACGTACCCCCAGTCACATCACTGTTAATCAATGACACTCATTATGTAACTTTATACTGCTGTAAACATTATGGATGTAGAAAACCTGCATTACGATAAAGACATCAGCATCCGGCAAAAGTATTTTAAGGCTTTACGGTTTCTTTATCTAAAAAATGTCATCAGTGATGGAAAGTAGGAATCGGCCCAACTTAAGTTTAAATCAAGAATATTTTGAAACATCTCATCTACACTAGTACACTTTTAAGTTAGCAGATATTCTTCAGTGAAGCAACTTTTATTCCAAAAATGTGGTTTCCAAACCACACAAGCCGCAAAAGCATTGAGTATTACCTATACCATACCATGCCACTTTACCTTACTAAAATACTTATCAACACACAACTGGTACTTAGAACAATACACAAATAAAGACAGAAAAATATATGAAAAGGAGGGATGCTCCTTGCAATGCCCTAGCTTTAACAAGTTTACTGACCGTCATCAGTTCTCAAGAGTATGGAAAATGTCATCAGATTTGCAGCTGACTGTGCACACAGTGAGGTAAAGAACTACAGCCTGTGTTCCATAAAAGACAGAACTTTGTAGATTGTAAAAATCTTGCTTCATGAAGCAGAGAGATTAGGTAAAGAAGAGGGAAAAGGGAGTGAGTGGGTTGTATAGGAAAATAAGTAAGTCAAAGAGGGTCAGTAATTAAGACGTTTACTTGTCCTGTAGGGTATTTGTGATAGCAAGCTGTCAGACACCTATATCCCCAGCAAAAGTCGAGTTGGCAGCTCATCTGGAGTGATCCCCCCAAACTGTTGACATATAATCACTACAGCATGTCCTGGGTCTGCCACAAGACCTCCTGACCATGGACTGTGCATGACAATCCTCCCACAAGAGGTGACCACAGGAGAGCCTTCACTAAGTGCCCAAACCACCTGAACTGACTCCTGTCAACATGGACAAGCAGCAGCAGCTCTGCTGTGGGAGAGTTGAGTTCCTTAGTGATGTCATGGAAACTGAGATCAACAACCCCATAAGAGTGCCTCATTTGCACAGGTTATATCTACAATCCTGCCCCCTCGGCTGTGAGACTGAGGTAATGAACACTAGAGACGAGGGAACACAGATTGGTAAAATGAGAGTTTCTACTATGACTCAACTCTGGCTTCACTACCAGAGTCCTTTGTAACAATGCCACCGCTGCACCCTTCCACTGGACAGTCTCCTGTCCACCTCTACCATGCAGGAATGGCCGATACCACCCAGCAGCTAAAGTGGAAGTTACAAACCAGAGGGAATCAGAATAGAAGACAGAATACAGCTGCTACAGAGAGACATTAACCTTCACAATTCAAACACTGCACTCAGAAGCCAGGGCACACAGTTAATGTGAGAATGTGTTCAGCAGAAAAGCATTCACCTGGAGTTAATACGTCTGTTCTGCAGTATTATGACATACATAACTCATGCACCACAAACTTTACAGTATTGCAAGTTAATTATACCTCCATGCTCTGTATATATATTTTTAATTTTCTTAGTTAATATCCCACTGGGCTAGTTTTCCTCCACCCCACAGACAGTGACAATGACAATATAAAGCACATTTCTTTCCTTTCTGACCATCAAGCTATCAAAGTCACAGTTATTCTAAGTCCAAAAGAACAACCACTGCAGTCTAAAATCAGAAAACAAACAAAAAAATAGAAATATATGCACCATCAGAAGTCAGCAATATTTCATTTGCATACATTGTCATAACACCATAATAAAATAAAATCAACAAAAAACAAGGTGACAAGAGGTTCTTGTCTGAGTTGTCAACATTCTGTGAGTGGTAGCACATGTGAGAACATATTGCAAAGGATCACATATCTTTTATAATACATGCATAAAAAGAACAAAACCTTTGGCTATGCATCACCCAGATTCAAACTACTGCAGACTGTATCAAATGTCTAATGGGCATCCTAAGCCCCCCACCCAAACCAAAACAAAAACTTGTATGCAATAATAGAAGCCTTGCAATGAAAAAGAATTCTAAGTGTACATAAAGCAAAGCAGAAAATCCTGAACAGAACACGTATATACCAGCTAACAAAGCTAAGTAGGACTGGCTCTAAGGACATTAATGAAATCCTGCCCTAAAAATCTGGGCTGCACTGTCAGCTGAAACTTTCTACTCCTGCACCCTAAGCAAGGCAATGCTTCTGTACTGCTGCAAAATAAACAAGCAAGTCTGTTTTAACTCCACATGACTTTTAAAGCAGGATGTTTTCTTTTAAATTTGTGCACTTACTGTATAGCGTTCTGTTTGTCCACAGATGCGATATCAGAAACCTGCAAGCTACTGATTCTGCAACTGTGTCATTGTAGATAGTCTGAAACATGTACGCAGCTGTTGTCATGGAAACAAACACAGCTAGGGTAGAGTGCCAAGCTGTGTTAATTCCTTCACCCATGAACCCCAGGGGAACACAAACATTCATCTCTTTTCTTCTTTCCGTCTTGCACTGTGTTGGTGGTAAATCTTCATCCAGCCACAACAAGTAAACAAGTTCAGTCCTTTCTCTTCACCTATTGCTGATCCACAGCTGCTATTTCTAACAGCACAAAGTCATCCTACAGTTACCCCACATACCATGTGAATAGCCAGAGTAGGTACAGAAAAATGAAGGCTGCTGTGGGAAGAGACTTGCAAAACTCCTCTACCAAACTTACACAAAGCAGATGAGACAGTAAGCTAACTGCGCATAAGCAGACAGAAAAAACTGGGTCTGCATTTTTTCACAACCCTAGCAAAACAGTTAAAAAATCTGTTTCACTTCTTTTGTTATGTGAAAGCAGGACGCAAAACTATTACATTACATAATGACACGCAATAGTAACATTCAGTGGTAAACGTGCAATAAAGAAATAAAGCACATCTAACAAAATAGTCGTGCTAGTTTTTCATAGTTGTATCTTGAAATGGTTTCTGTAGCTTCAGTGTTATCTAATTATAGCAACATGTGGGAATTATGAATTACGCTATTTGGCCATGTACAGTTTTATGTTTCAGAGTATTTTCTTTGTACATTCATAATTTATTTTTCTTTCAAGAACAACTCCCTCAGTACAGTGTTCCAAACCTACTTATGTTTGATTTTGTCTGCCATATAAGCCAAGCCTTGAAGGTTTGAACGGTTTAAGGGGTGGTATTGTACCTTGTGAGCCCAAAAAGTTCTAGCAATCACTAAGATAAATGGAATTCAAACTTGGATCCTTTGCTTATATTCTTGAATGACATTTAATAAGTAAAACTTTATAAAATAAACATTATTTCTATTACTGCTGTAACATTTGTTATTCGTAAATACGAATAGGGAGATAAGACAAAGAATTCTATGCTGCCAAGCTTCATCAACTGTCAGACTGTGCAGGAAAGCAGACCACACGATATGCAACTGCTCAAAGATTTATGTCACTCTAACTGCAGCACTTCTTTTCAGGCACAAAATCGCAACATCTTACTGGCCCAGTCTCATGGCCAGAGTTCTGGCAATTGGCTAGAGGATTAAGGAGCTGTTAACGAGCTGTTTCCTGTGCTCCGGTGGTGCAAGGTTTGATTCCTTCAGCCTGCATTGCCTAACTGTGTGACTCAGAGCAAATCACTTAACCAGACACTGCTCCTGGGCTAAGTGTGAAAAAGGTCCATGGAGATCAAGGCTCTACACTAAAAACAAATACAAATAAATAAAAATAAAAATAAATAAGCTCTAACTTCACCAAATACAGCCACTGTCTGATTACCAGCAAAAGCACCAGAATCTCTGGATGAGTAAAAACGGCATTAAGCAGCCAACAACAGCTCACCATCACTGGGGGAAGGAGACCACTACATTTACTGCACTAGCTTGCTACCTATCACCTGACAATCATCTGCTAGAGGAACGGATGAGAAAATAAGTCTTTCCAGTCAGGGAATGAATAGTGTCAGTCATTGAAGGATCAATTGGGCCAGTTGGTGCAGGAAGGGAGTGCCCTTCAGGCTGATTCTGCAGGTAGTTAAAAAATGGAACACTATTTATACAACAGCAGCAATTACACAATATACTTCAGATTTACTTACCTACATTTTGCCCTCAAACCATTTTAAGAGAGAAATCAGACCTTTAACAGATGTAGAGACCATTTCTTGTGTGCCTGCTGTAGTCACCAATATCCTTTCCCTCCATGGAGAAATTGACATTTTTGCAATCAGAAAGCCACCTAGCTATTAGATAGTTCCAAGGATTGACAAATAATATCAGCAGTTATCAAAACTGACACACTGGCTTCCTGCATGTAAAACAGGGAAATAAGCTGCTTGTCATTGACTAAAAGTTGAGCTTATCACGTCTGCATTACCATCAACAACCCGAAAAAAAACTTGACAAAATTAAATTGTATGCAGGAGTGGCCTTAGGTCATCTAATGCCCTAGGCAAAAGGGCTCCACGGCACCCCCCACCACACCATCTGGTGCCGCCATCCTAGCCTACCTACACCAAATAAATACTGGAAAAGCACCACTACTAGAGTGGTGCCCCAGGCGGCCACCTAGTTGGCCTATGCCTAAGGCCGGCCATTTTTATGTCAAACAATACTATATTACAAAAGAAACACAAGGAGATGTTAAGATTACAGTTTCTTGAACAAAGGTGTCATTAATTCAACTGATCATATTCAAAACAGCAAATATCAGTGTCCTGGAATATTAACATCTGTCGACCTTCCTGATAACTAAGGTAATCTAAAGATTTTGCTGCAATCTATTTTGCAAACACACTAAAATACCTCTTCAGATTAGTTTTGTACTCCACTCCCAGGTGGATTATGGTGCTGACTGCCTACAGTTCAACCCAATATAGTCCCTCCTTTCTTGTGGAGGATATTTGACAGAGTAGTATAGGCATATGTATTTTATTTTTATTTCTTTATTTATTATTTCTCTTTTATTTATTGCTTGCTTGCTGTTTGATAATGCAGCAAGTAGCCTGGTCATGTGACCCTTTTCAACCACGGGTTCCAATGGAGCAGCAGTACAAATGGAAAACATAGTACTGAAAACAGCAAAACAATAAACATTTCCAACATAAATCATGGGCTCACGAATGAAGTATTCAGAAAATAAATAGCTTTTCAGATGTGAAGAGAGAAAAAAAAGAAAACAGTCACAGTACTGGGTCCATCTGTTGGAAGAATTACAAAATGAAACACATTTTACAAAAATAAAATACAATGGGCCAGATTCCAAAAGACTTAGACAGAGTAAGTGACTTACTGCAAGAGCAGGTGTTTTGGAATCCCCCCCCCCCCCCGGTGTAAGCATATTTATAGATGGGCCTTATACCAAAGACACTTACACTGAAAACACGTCTTTTGTAATCAGGACAGACGTAACACTACAGTCATTTACACTTAGAATCAAACCCGGTGTTACAATGACACATAACAAGACACTTCGATAATTGTTACAGGAGAACTAACAAGCGATTTACTTTTCCACTGTACGTGCATCGGACAGAACATACAAGTACACAAGTGTAAGGTTTTGCTCTCTTGCACAGGTGTCCAGTATCCAGTATCACAAAAGCAAGCACAGGTGACATCTTTTAGCAGCTGCATCTTTTGTTTACCTTTGAAGCCATTCAGTGTTTGTTGTGTCTTTACCTACACTGGGAAATGATTCCACATGGCTGGCCCCAGTTTACTGGATGTTTTTTTTTTTTGGCTTCTGGTGAAGCCAAATTGTGGCGTGACAAAGTCAGTTTCATCCTGACTGTGTATTGGTGAGTATGTTGATTCCATAATGGGTAGCTTTGCTTTTACTGGTAGTCACTATCCAAATCTAACGATTCTGAATAGGAGTATGTAAAGTGCTAAGCGGTAGAACAACTCTGCTTTGTACAGGTAACCAAAAGGATCATTCTAGAAGGTGGCTGACCACCCTGTCAGTATGTGGTGTAAATATTAGGGTATGGTCTAGCATAAAACCCTGATATCTTTGTTCTGTTACCTTAGCAACTGCATTGTTCACTGTATGTTTTAGTAAGACTGGGGCTATGTTAGTCAGTTTATGGGAACTGGTAAACAATATAACAATGAGCTTTGTTGGGGTTCATTAGTAATCTGTTGTACCTCCAAGTACATAACATAGAAATATTAGCTTGCAATTTCTGTTGTAAATCAGCAATATTTTGCCAGACCCAACGAGAACCAGATCATCTGCATTCATAACTATGTTGAAGAGGAATAAATCACATATTAGATCATTTATACATGGGGAAAACAACAGGGGGACACAAGAACTGAGCCGTGGGGTACACAAGTGCTCAGCATACTTGCATTAAAAAGAAATTGCTAAAATATACTTGAAAAGTTCAGTATATCTTTTAAACTAGGAAATGGCACAGAAACCAAAACAAATTCCTATGTTTATTAAGTAAGAGTGCATGGTTAACAATTTCAAACAACACTGTCATATCAACAAAAAGTCCAGCTGTAACGAGGCTGCAAACATGCTGACGTACATGCTACTTGTGACTAGGTACAGTGCAGCCATGCTACTGAAGGCATTATGGAAACCATGTTGTTGGCTGCACAGGAGACCATAGTCATTTATATGGCCACAGACCTACTCCTGTAGTATACTTTGGTCAGAGGACATAGATTTGAAGTCTGCCTGTAGACTTTAGACTCCCTAGGGGAAGGGACTTTAGGTAAGGGGATCTTATGTATCTGTTCTAGAAGGCATCAATTTAGGTTGTTGTAGGTATAGCACAACATGAAAATACCCTGATGTCTGTAAGTGATGCTCAGAAATAAATGTACTCAGGATAGAACTGGTTACAACTTTGTCATGTAGTACATACTTACATTTATTAAATACAGAACTTGTGTGTTATGCCTTCCCCACAGTTCTGAAGATGCATACAGTGGAAAATTTATTGAACAAGTTTCCAGCACAAACCTGTACACAAGAAACAGTAAATGGATTGAGGTCCCCACAGCTGACCTCTTACAGACAACTGCCGTATGTGTTACTTTAAATAAATCTAAAACAAGGAGTAAAAATCTCACAGAGAAAAAAAACAATTGGTTAAAAAAACAAAAAGAAAACTCTAGCAAAGCTAAACTTTCCACTGCGTGAGTCCTTAAATCAGAAATAAATGTTGACACTGTATTTGTGGTCATGGCATGTCATAGGTGATTACTATTCTATTGGCATAAGGGCCTTTACAAGCCTAGCCAATAATACAGAGGATATGACAATATTATATCTTAGCTCCCCAGATATGGGATGGGGTAGTACCAAGGTAGTAAGACTTTTGGGTATTGGAGTATTGAGTCATTTTATAGACTACCTCTGTCCATAAGGGGCACAGGCAGAACCCCAAAGGTGAACTTACTGTTCTCAATCCATTTATCCAAATCTTTTTGAAAAGAGTGAGGGATGTGCTTTGTTTTACGAAGATGGGAATTTTATTCCATAGACGAGGAAGCTTTTGGGATACGAATCTCTCTCTCTCCAGCAAGTTCAGTTAGAGTCACAAATAAGGTTCAGGTCCATGGAATACATTACCCTTGTATAATCTTTCTTGTGAATATGCAACATTTTCATCAGGGCTGCATCAAAGAATGCCTTGTAGGTCAGGCATAAGGCCCCTCTCAATATACAATAAGAGGCAGAGTAGAGGGATAGGCCCTTTAGTCGGTCTGCATAAGACATGTGTCTTATGCTTGTATTTTGTTTTAGTGAGAAACCTCTGGGGCCACTCCAGTTGGTGTAAGTGACTGGTTACATACATGTAGAACAGACCATTGTACTCGATAATGGGCCTGATGAGGGTTGGGTACAATGGCACTATGACTTCCTTTGATCTTGATGCCATGCCTTTACGTACACCAGACAGAAGGATTTTCTCATTACTATAGCAACCTCGTAGTCAATGTTTAGGTTACTATCTACCCGTGTTCCTAGGTCCCTCACCACTGGGTCTATTTTTAGCAGTGTGCTATCAATATTATAATTTGCAAGAATATCTTATATACCAAAGGGTATGATTATGCATTTTGTAGCACTTTTAGGCCTGTCAGTAGGCTGTCAACATCATTTGGAGATTCAATGATTGCACCTAGCTTATATTCGTCAGCAAACCTGGTGATCCAGAGGCTCCCAACATTGGCTTTCATTTCAGAGAAGTATATACCAAACAGGTTAAGGGTTCACGTGTGGCATTACAACTGCAGCAAGTCACTTATTACATTTGGAGCAAGCAGTTTGTTGGAGTTTCAGTGTGGAACAGCTTTTTTTTTACTCAGTTTAAAGGCAAACTGTACAGTATACGCCAAAAAGAAAAAAACAAAAACAAACTACAAAACACGAAAAAAACGTGGAACAGGCTCACAGGAAAACCAAGCCAAAAGACTTTGTCAAGCCAAAGGACTTTATTAGCCCTTTCATCTACAAATCCAGTCAATGAACTTCTTCAGATAAAACGGTCATAAAAAAAAAAAACACATTCCTTTTATATAAGAACCCAACCAATCAGAATCCACAAATTCCACATTAATTGGTCCACCTCTCATGGTACAAACTTCCTACTGATATAATCAAAACACATTTTTTAAACATAAATATAAATGTATTATAACCACCAATATTTTGTTTATTACATAAAAAAATACCATAAAAAAAGTTTAACAATAGCTGTGATAAACAGACCCTCTCTTGGCCCATATTTAATTGTGTCAATGGCCATATATTTAAAGCTATGCCCCAGAAATTTCTTGACATGCTTCGCCAGGCCATTAGTCTCCTGTTCTTTTCTAACTGCATATTCGTGCTCATAACTTCTGTTCTTAAATCTACAATCAGTTTTCTCCACGTAGAAACACAAACGATACTGGCAACAAGCCAGATATATTACCCCCTTAGAACTGCAGTCAAATTTTCAAGTAATCATGTACTCCATTCCATCAACCTGAAATTTGTTACCAGTACTAATTTTTGAACATCAGGAGCACACCTAACCATTTGGGATTTTTCATCCTACGATGGACTGTTCATATTCATAGGTTTATAGGTAGGTACTGGGCTATTGGCCCTAGGACCTATATAAGCCTAGCCAAAAAGGTACCCTGGCTTTCGCCACCCAAGAAAATTATTTTTCGACACCCCTTCTAAAAATTATCCTAGGAAGGGCTCCAAATTTCTCCCTAAGGTGCCTTTCTTCTATCAGGATAGGCCACTTCTTGCATAAAATCCTCCATAGCTCCCTATGACCTCCGTAGCTCCCTATGACCTCTGTAGCTCTCTATGATCATCATCATCATTATTGGCTTGGGTAATGAACTGGACTGCGTTTAATGAAAAAGTACCAGAATTAATATGATCCAGCTCAGTGCCTCCATATTCAGTGGGATTATTGCCTAAATCATTAATGGACCCTAAAATGGGGCAAAAATGCCCCACTGTTCTTTTAAGAGCAACCTCATTTTTTAATTCAGTAAGTAGCTGAATGGGGTACCCCCTCTTCTCAAACATAGCTGTTAAGAGATCACATTCTTGTAAAAGTGTTCATCTGAAGTGGTCATTGTAGCTGCCCTCACAAGCTGCCCCTTTACCACTTATCTCTTTTGGTGGGTAGGATGGGAGCTGGAGTAGTGCAAAAATCTATTTGAGTAAGTACTTTTTCTAATAATCCTGGCTGTATACCTACTATTAATCCTGTCCTTTTCTAATCTAACATCCAAATAGGAAATTCCTTCAGTACTAAATTCCTTAGAAAATTTTAAAAAAGTTGTTGTACCATTAATATATTCCATAAAGTTATTAAATGGACTTCATCCCCTTCCCATACTACAAATAGATCATCCAGGTAACGCAAATATAATTTAATACTACCAAAACGTGCTGTTAAACATAAATCTATGTTCCAAGAAGCCATAACCAAACTGGCGAATGCTGCAGCACATGGGGACCCTATTGCTACTCCACTCTTTTGCAAGTAAAGCTCTCCTTTGAAACAAAAAAAAGTTGTTATTAAGTAATATCTCAAAGAGGTCCTCATAAAGATTAATCTCTTCCTGAGACACCCCTTTCTCAATCAAAAAATCCGAGACCCACTGTATATCTTCTTCCTGTAGTATAACGGTGTAAAGGTCTTTCACGTCAGTGCTGACCAAATTACAATCAGGATCATAAACAAGCTCATTAACAACCCCCAAAAAACTCCAGCAGTCTTTAAAAATACGCTGCTCTAAACTAACATATTTCTTAAGCTCCGTGTCCAAAAATTTGGCACATGCAGATGTTATAGAACTTCTCCCATCGATAATTGAGTTCATAGGGGTTATAGATGTCCTTGTGTATTTTCGGCACTCTACAAATAGTGGGCATTATGGGAGCAGTCATATTAAAATAATTAAACATACCCAATGAAATATGATGTTCTATAAACAGATCATTAATCTGACCATAAATTCTCCTATAAGCCCCATTCACTTCATTTTTGGAGACCTTAACATAAGTTTCATCATTCAATAAGTTAACTCTCCTATTCTTATAATCAAACACATCCATAACAACTAACCCTCCCCCTTTGTCCGGCTTCATAATTTATAATTTCTGCTTTCTTAAAAATCCAATAACAAATGCTCTTGACCAGTTAAATTACCTAAATTACAATACTTTGTTTCTTAAATCCAACTCACAAATTTTTTTCAAATAGAACTAGTGCTGGATGTAAAGGGGGATTAAAAGTGCTTGAAATTCTGCAAATCCCCTCCTGTAAGCTAGTTCCATCAAACATTAGAGATACATTTAACTTTCTCATAAACATTTTTAAGTCTATGAATGCCCAGCTGATATTCACAGTATAGAAGACAAAAACAGTGAAAAGGCTAACGTCAAACAACCCACCCTGTGGTGGAAGGCAGTCCAGTTCAGTGTCTGACAAGCTACTGATTGAAATGTACTAGTTGCTCCGAGATAACCCGCTCCTTTGTGGGATTAAATAAGTTGGACATCCTCTCTCTGAATGGAAGCAGTAGGAACTGAAACGGTTTGACTTCTCTCCTTTTGTTCACTAGCCTAAAATGCTGTTGGGTTTTAATTTTGGAGCGAGCTGTAATATTCATTCATGGAAATCGAGAGATTATCTTTTTCTGTGGTAATTACGGAGATGGATAGAGCAACTTTATTTATTTATACATTTAACTGTGTTGTCCAGCTGAGTTCTGTAAAATGACTATATTGAATCCATAAAATAAGTGTACCTGCAGATACTGAGCCTATCCAGGATATAGGAGAGGTGACTAAGACTCCTGAGGAAGGCCATGTGGATTTTAAGCTTTAAAGACAGATCGGCTTAATGTTTTGAAGGACAAAATGCTCGGTACCTTAAAACTATGGGGCTACAGCAGTATGTTAATGATGGCATTGTTTTCCACTACTTCTTTAACAGCTTTAATGGCTTGAAGAAGAGGAAGGTTTGATGAAGATTATCCTTCAGAATGGAAATGAATGTACAATGATTATGTATTATGACAGTTGCAATCTCTTACTTCATTTGAGTTTTATCAAAGCTAAGCTGTTCAGACACTTCCATGACTGTAGACAACAAAATTCAATGATTAAGGAACAGATGAGAAGGCAATTCAGCAATGAAGTTATCAAGTGATACTGGTACAGTAAAAGGCTGCCTGTCAGCTTTGGGATATGAAAATGATGGAGTACAACCATCATGACTGGGACAGCTAATCATCAACTACATAAAAAATTATAATTCGGGTTACGTCCAAGCTGATTCAACTTGTAGTAGTGGTAATGTGGCATAAATTAATCATTATAACAATGACAAATGAAGAGGTCACTGTGGCCTTGGGAGCAGGAGGAACAAAAGGACGACCTTCCGGAACTTAAGCCACCAGTGTAAATGTGATCTTCAAGTATTTGTTAGACATACTTGAAAATTCATGGGTTGATGCCTGATGGACCACTGCACTGAAAGTGTCCACTGAACAACTCTCATGTGATATGTGACTAGAGGGACAAGGGTAACTGAAGCAGCCATTGATCCTAGGAGGCAAGGAATCAGTCTGCAGGTGGCTTCTGGCAGGAAAGGACTTCCAATGCCTGAGTGTCGAGGGTGGCCAACCTGTTTTCTGGAAGTCTCTCAATCTGTCATCTCATATCCAGGTGAGTACCGGGGGGGGGGGGCATCTATACCCAGAAGTTTCAGGAGAGAACCCTAGGGATTTCCAAAGCACAGTTTCTTCCCTCCCTTTTGGTTCCTCGAGAAGGTCTTCTGGGGGGTAAACAACCACATTCCTATGGCAGAAAGGGTCTTCCCAACTTGCTTGCTTCTGGAGAGTGTACCTTTGACTTTAAGCCCACAGGGTGTTGAGCCATCATATGGAGCATTGACAAAGGACATCTTGAAGTGCTCTATAAAGTCACACAAAAGCATTCAGGCATGTCTCCTTATAGTTATGCCAGTGCCTGTGGCTCACAAAATGCCCTCTGTCATGTTAGAAATCAAGGAAACGGACCTGAGGGTGGCTGGCTACGAGTCCAAGGTTCTTTTGTGCTCTGCAAAGATAGAGAGAGAGATTTGGTGAGTTCCTTTATCAAATGCCTTTAGAATCTTGCCATGCAGTTCAACACCCTCAGTGCGAAGGTTGCTGAAGCATTCCCCTGCTTCCCAAATTTGTCAGACACCCTGGACTCTCAGTTGGGATGGTGGACAGCACAGCTTTCTTCAAAAAGACCCTTTTTGCTGGCAGTTGCCACCACCATGGAAGCAGGACACTTGCTACACTGTGGACGGTGACACTAAAAATCGGGTTTGCAGGAAACTGGTTTAGCCATGTACAGCTCCTTCCATGCCCACTTTGAGATAAGGTCAGCAATCACATCAGCAATAAGGACCACCCAAGAAACAGCATGGCCAGACCTGAAAGCCTCAAGACAAAATAACTCCTCTTGGTGGGGCTTTGAAAGACCTCCCACCTTTCTGTCTCAAAAGTTCAAGAATCTCACCAAATGAGACATCCTCAAGGGGAGAAATGGGGGACCCTTTCCCTTCATTGAAGTCAGTATTTTTCAGTTAATGACTCATGAGGGGAGTCAATGTGCCTCTACTTACATGAATAATTCCAAAGAATTTCTATGATGGGATGATTAGCAAGGACTCAGGAAAAGAGTGGGGGTCCTGAATAAGAACTGTC
This sequence comes from Protopterus annectens, assembly GCF_019279795.1. Taxonomy (NCBI): domain Eukaryota; kingdom Metazoa; phylum Chordata; order Ceratodontiformes; family Protopteridae; genus Protopterus; species Protopterus annectens. The sequence continues at coordinate 1,068,051,609 of NC_056737.1, forward strand.
TTGAGGCTTAATGGGGCCAGATGTCCTGACAGGACAGGATAAGTAGGATCAGGACTAAAGGATATTCTATGGAGGATGAACAGAGCTAAGTGAAGAAGAGAAGTTTGCTCATTCAAAAGATAGAGGGCTATCTCGATAGCCTCAAACACTGAAGTTGAGGAGGAACTCGAAATCAACTGGGATGAAGTCAAAACTGCCACTCCAAGCAAATTCCAGAATTTCACTCAACTACGCTCTGAGACCAATGTCAGCGCTGAGCTTTCTAGTGCCAGAGCACCAAGGGGAAGGGGCAGCTCCGAAAATGTCAGAGTATAACCCATCCTATCCCAGACACAGTGCCAATACTCCTGCCCAGGGATCTTTCCAGATCTGAGCCAGTCAGGGCCTGCTGGATAAGAGAAGGCAGAAAAGAAGACAAAGAAGTCCTCAGACCAAACATGGACAGGCCCTAGATAGCACTAGTATCTATAGTATGCAAACTCGAAACATGGAGCAGGGTAGGAGCAACAACGGAATGAGGGGAAGGACCTAAGCGCATAGATCTGGCAGTGGCCAGATTTTGGAGAGTCCTGAGCAACTTCCTCATCATCTGATCCATGTCCAGTTTGAAGAGGCTTCTGGTAGACCAAACTGACCACAACAAAAAAGGCTGTGGATGTTGGTGTCTGTAGGACCTTTCTAATGACCTCTCTTGTAAGAGCAGGGAGTGAAGCCTTAGGAAAATGGGCTTTGGGGAGAACTTAAGCTCTGGTAGCAGACGAGTATTAGATCCAACAACTATTGGCCCCAACACAGGTGTCAGATCCAAGGACTTATGAATCTTTGGAGCTGGAGCAGAGGAAACAGAAGATGAAGGACAGTGGTCCAGGGAACGCTTCTTAGAATCCATGGTCTTCTCCATTGGCCTATTACAAGTTTTCTCCATATTATGCCTGTCAGAGGACTTCTTGACAATGGGGGAAGCTCCAGATACAGAAGACTGAGCCTGGGATGACTCTCCAACAGGATCAGGAAGAATTCCCTTCAGGACAAGTTTATTCCTGCATTTGGTGATGACCCTGGTACCAAATGCAGTAGAGATGGTGCACTACTCATCCAAGTGGATGCACTTCGAGTGTGAGTCAGAATTTGGAATCTTATGGCCACAGGTTACACATATTTTGAACCCTGATGGCTTATTAGCCATTCTGGAAAAACAAAACCACTGCAAAAATTAACACTAATAACACTCAAACACAATAACCAACAATCCTACACACTAGGAAAAATGCTAGTCATTATCACAAAAAGGCCAGCTCTAAAACAAAAAGACTAAATAAGCAAATAACTATGTAGCTCAAAGGGTGCCCATGTTGTGAGACAAGAAGGAAAAACTAAGCTAAAGAGAATTTTATTTTTGGTAATGGGAGGTTAAGGTGATGACATAGGCAGAGAAAAAACAGAAACCCAAAGGATATCAAGCATTACTGAGAACACCTCTGTGAACAAAACACAGGTCTGAGTGATGGAGATCCACATTTAACGCAAAGGAGTGGCAAATGAGATCTAGAGTAATTTCAGGGGCAGAAGGGGATTATAGGTAAGGGGAGGAGTCCTCTGATGTTCACACTAATGATGGACTGCATTAGCATACAGGTCGGTGTGGACAGATCACCAAATCTGCTGTATGAACATGATGTGGAATTACATGCAGGCTCTGAACAAGAACTTCAGCAGATGACAGGGGAATGGAATGCAAACTTGAAGGGTGACTGGTTGAAACTGAGTACAGACAAGACAGCTGTAATGGCAGCCAAAGGGGGAAGTCAGAAGAAACTGGAAATTTTTTAATGTAATTTACTTTATACTTGTTAACCGGGGTGTCTGACTGATCCGAAAAGGCCCTTTTTCAGCAGAAGCCCAGGGAGAAAAGCTCCACATAGAAAAATTACAGATACATTTAGATATTTAGACATGATCAGTATACACACAAATTACAATAGACATGTTTTTACAGTGGTATGCAGCACATCAACAGTTACAGTGGAGAGAACAAAGAAGAAAATATTCATTTAAAAATAAAGGTAATTAATAGATTTGTGGTGTACAGCTGAAATTTGGAACATAGGTAGAATACATACATAGTACACAGGTACAGTACATACACTGTACATTAGCCAGTGTTTGTGAGTAAGAATGAAAACTATTATCAAGTACTCTAGGTTTAGTATGTGTACCTTATCCGCTTTCACTAGCCTGGGGAGCAGTCATGGCACTGCCAACTTTGCTTGAGATGTTGCCCAATAAGGTTTTTAAAGAAGGCTTTGGACGATGTGTTTTATATGCTAGTGGGGAGAGAGTTCCATTTTTTAGCCACTGAACTACTATATAGTGTGTCTCCAAAGCTATTGTAGCTGTTGGTGACTTCTAGTAGTAGTTTTCTTGACAATCTAAGAGGCCTTTTGGCTGAGTGATGTTGAACTCAGTTTTTGAGGGCAGGACACTTATTGGGGAGGTAATAGATAGAATGACAGAGGCAGAGCTGATTGTAGATTAGGAGGTTGGGCAGTTCAAGCTAGTGGATCTGTCTCAAAGCAGTACAGTGATGAGTTCTATACGAGCAATTTGCAGCAAAGTGAGCAATTCTGTTATCGCAGGCTTCCATTTTGCTTAGTTCAGTTTTGTTGAGATTAGTCAGAATGGGAGATGCATAGAGTAGGGTGGACAGAAGTTGGGAGCGAGCAATGGCTGATCTTGTGTTGTTGGTAAGAAATGGTTTGATATGGTAGAGTGATCCCAGTTTAGCATGTACTTTTTTAATAGTTAAGTTGAGATGACTATCAAATTTTAGGTGGGAGTCTATGTTTACTCCCAATAGCTTAGCCTGTGCCACTGGAGCGACTGGAGTAGCATTTGTGGAGTAGATAGTGAATTGACTGTTATCAATGTTTTTGTTAGAACCGGTTATAATCATATGCTGAGTTTTCTTTGGATTAAGGATAAGTTGGGGTTTGGCAAGGTAGTTTTCAAAGTCAGAGAACGCTAGCTGAGTTGCTTGCAGGAGGGTGGGAATGTTTTTGCAGCACAGATTAAGGTAGCATCATCTGCATACTAGATGATAGATGCATGCTGTGTGGAGGTATAGAGGTCATTTGTGAAGATTTTGAATAGTAGTGGCCCTAAGACAGAACCCTGTGGGACTCCTATAGTTATGGGCAGCTGAGGAGAGAGAGAATTTTCCCAATTCATTGCTTGGTACCTGTCAGTTAAGTAGCTTTGGAACCAGGTAAGAGTGGAATTTGACAGATGACATTGGTTTAGTTTGTTTAGCAGGATTTAGTGTGAGACTGTGTCAAATGCTTTGGACATATCCAAAAAAAGAGTTGACACCTGCAGGCCTTCGTTTTTGAGATGATTTACTGTGTCTGTGAAGCAGAGAAGGGCTGTAGTGGTACTACGGGCAGGTCTGAAACCATGCTGAGTAAGTGACAGGATGTTGCTGTCTAGGAGATATTTTAGCATCTGGGTATGGATGCATTTTTCTAAGATTTTGGCCAGGGGGGACAGAAAAGCAATAGGTCTGTAGTTATTAAGTTCAGTGGAGGTCCCGCCTTTATGTATGGGTGTAACATAGGATATTTTCCAGAGTTTGGGCACATAGTTTTCAACAATTGATCTGTTTATGAGAGTGGAGATTGGGATAGCAATAGCATCTACTGTGAGTTTCAAGAAATAGCTGGGGACTAGGTCGGCTGCTGTTGATGAGGTTTTTAGTTTGGAGAGCATGCTTTTGATTGAAGTGGGGAGGGTGGCCTAATTGTTAAGGTGTTTGCCTTACAATCATAAGGTACAGGGTTTGAATCTCACAGGGGATAACTGGCTAGGCTTAAAATGGCTCACAAGGGCAGTTAGCCTAGTACTAACCTATGAACCTATGATTCTATGAATCTATGGTGGAAACCGTTTTGAGGGTAAAGCTTGTATTGGTGTTATTTGTGTTGAGGTGGGGATAGTGAGGTAGGAACTGTCCTGTGATACTAAGGATGGAATTGAGTTCACAAATTGGGAGTTGAATTGCGTTTCGATGGGAACTTTAGTGTTAGGGATGGTTGGTTTGCTGGGTAGTCTTTTGTGTGGGTTTTAGTAGCTGGTTTACATTTTTGCAAAGTTTGGGGGGATGTATTGGTATTTGGTTTGTAATGTCATGTAGTAGGATTTTTTTGTCCAGCCTAATGCATTTTTTTGCACGGTTGAGCAGTTCTTGGTACTTAGTTAGGCTTTGTGTTTCTTTGTTTTTTTGCTAGTAAAGCCAGGCAGTGTCTCTGGACTTGAGGATTTGTTTGGTTTCTTTACTGAGCCAGGGGTTTGTATTGGTTCTAACCCTGATTTTGTGCAATGGAGCGACAGGGTTTAGGTGTTGTAGAAATGTTTTGTTGAAATGTGCTACAGCCTGGTCAAGTGGGAGGGGTTTTGGGGGGGTCTAGTCACAGTTACAGAGTAAAGTATTGAGGACCTCAGGAGAGGATATTTTTGTGTTTCTAGTGGATTTATAGTTAGTGGTTTTGCATATGCTTGTTCTACTACGCATAAGGTATATTATGTTGCGGTCACTTAAGGTGTCTAGGAGACTGCCTGCATGGGGGTATAATGTAGGATTGTTAGTTAGGACCCAGTCAAGGATGGATTCCCTTTTAGCTTTTATTATCACATCTAGTTGGAATTTGGAGCTGCTGGTAGCCATGGAGATTTATTAGATTACTTGGTGTTCTGATATACAGGTGAACCAATCTAAGTTGAAATCCCCCAGAACAAGGGTTTCTTGTGAGCATGTGGAAGAACACCAGGATAAGAAGTCTTCAAGGCTAGCAAGTGTATTACCAGGTGGAATATAGATCACAACTGTGGTGCTGACCTTTTTAGGGTGAAGTTGAGTTGTGAGAATTGAGACAGAAGGGAAAATAGTGGAAGAGGTTAGCAGCTTCAAGTACCTGGGAGGAGTAGTTGAAGAAAAGGAAAGTCTGGGTGAGGAGATCAAAGCTAAAATCAGAGGGGCTGCAGCCAAGTGGCACAGGATGGCAAGGGTAGTTTGTGACAGCAGAATGCCAACGAGGCTGAAAAATAAGCTGTACAAAACGATGGTGCGATCAGTACTACTGTATGGCACAGAAACCAGGGCAGTGAAAACAGAGCAGCTGGGAACGATAGAAGTAATGGAGAAGAAGTGCTTGAGATAGGTGGTAGAAGGCACACTCTGGGACAGAAGAAGAAATGAGGACATCAGGGCAGAAACCCAAGTAGCTCCAACTGTAGAGAATATCAAACAGAACAGATTACAGTGGATCAGGCACATATGTAGGACAGCAGAAGACAACCTGATGAAGAAGATTACGGACAGACAGAAGGAAGGCAAGGGGAAACGATGGTTTCCAGCAAAAAGATGGATGGATGGATTGACGGACTGTTAGACAGAAGATCTTCTACAATCAGGCATGATTACCAAAGAAGGTAGGACAGTAGCAGTGAATTGAGAGATACGGTGAGTTGATGCGACACCCTAACCCCAACATAAGAAAAAAAATGGGAAAAGGGGGTTGATGTTGATGATCGATGACTGAATGGCTACTCCTTCCGGTCAACCCTTGCCCCAATAATGGGAAATGAACAAACCAACTGACTGTGTAGGAGGGGTGATGATCGACAGCCTTCAGGGTAAGAGTGCAAAAAATAAGCACCAGCAGGGCTATGAGCACGAAAAAATAAGCACCAGCAGGGCTAAGACAGCAAAAAATAAGCACCAGCAGGGCTAGGAGTGCAAAAAATAAGCACAACTTTTTTTTTTTGGCAAGTAGTTCAGCTTCATTTACACACACTCTCTCTACAAAATATCCCCTTTTGATAGTATACATCAATTCTGACTCTGAATACGTGACAGAAATATTTGAAAATAAAACATGGAATATATGAATAGATGCCTATCACATGATCAAAGTTTCAAAACTTCGAAATTCATATGATTGAGACCACGAGTGAACTTTTGAAACACTGAATGTTTTGAATGGAGTTCATGGTACAGCACGGATCGGGAAATTTAGCCTTTTCCTCACTGCAGTGCAATCTTGGAGTTGGTATATTTAATTTGCAGGGGGGTGGGGGTGCAGGGGGGCTTGCCCCCCCAGCAAAAATGTAAAAAAAAAGTTTTTGTTCTTCTTTTTTTTTTTTTTCTTTTATGTTCGTTGTTTCAAAAGACTGATCATATGAATTTCAAAGTTTTGAAACTTAGATCATATGATAGGGATCCATATATATATATATATATATATATATATATATATATATATATATATATATATATACACACACACACACACACACACACACACACACACACACACACACACACACTGTTCTCTTTCTTTCACCAATTCTTTTCTAACTGGATTCACCTCCAGCTGCTTGCTGTGATCAGTTGGGCTTCTTTCTTACAACCACTTTCCCCAGAATGACCCACTGTTAAGTTACACTTCTGATAATATGACTGTGATAAAATAACAAAATTTGCTACAAAACCTGAGCACAAATGTTTGTTACAAACATTCTGTCTCCAAGGATCCCAAGCCAAAGGGGAAACAATCTGACTACAAGTCAAGTGATGTCACATTATAACACCATACACCTAAGTTGGGTCACATGCTAGCGAGCAGCAGATCCAGAAGCAAGACTACATAATGACTGGTTGCATTACAACATTATTTCGCAGCACAGTTTTGAGTTGTTTTTTTTCTTTTAAGTTTTTTAAAGGGATAAATATTTAGCACAGACAACTAGTTTGCTAAGTAACATAAAACGTTGAGTCTTTATTGTTTCTTTTGTATGTTTTGCCATATTCTTGCAATGTTAAATCGAAATATACTTCGTGGATACAGTAACTTACGTAAAAGTAATAAAAGAGTTAAATAAGAGTTTCACATTTAAATCCTTTCATAGCTTCAGCTCTGTACATACAGCATTGTTTTTCCTTTATTATAACATTCTTGTGCTAAAACCATTGCAAATTATTTAAATTTACTTATACTCTTAAAAAAAGTAAACTATAATAGTATGGTGCCAAACAAAACTACTTGCCTATAGCTACAACCAATAGATTAACTGCTTCACATTTAAATTCCACCACAGTTCAGACACTACATTCAAAACACCATTCCTGTCATCATGCCCTTTTAATTACTTGTGCTCCCACCACAACAATTTAATTAAAAAAAATTATATACAAACTTCTATAAAACAACAATAATCTGCAAATGTAATAATGTCTCCCAAAACACAATGAGAATATGCAAGGAAAGAAAAAAAAAACTTTTACTCTTATTGTTCAAATTTTATTTATTTTGGCGACCGCGGTGGTGCAGTGGTTAGCGTTGCCGCCTCACAGCAAGAGGTTCTCCGGTTCGATTCTCGGCTGGGGTGCCTTCTGTGTGGAGTCTGCATGTCCTCCCTGTGGTCGCGTAGGTTTCCTCCGGGTGCTCCGGTTTCCTCCCACATCCCAAAGACATGCAGTAGGTTGATTGGACACTCTAAATTGGCCTTAGGTGTGAGTGTGCGTGTGTGTGCCTTCTGTGGAAGGTTGGGCGCCGGGCTGGCAACTTGACACCGTAAAACTCCACTGCCAATCATGAGCGGACAGAAGATCCGCTGTGGTGACCCCTAACCGGGAAAAGCTGAAAGAAGAAGTTCAAATTTTATTTATTTTATTTGGTTGATATTGACTGGGCTAGGGGCCTGATTCTCCTGGACAGTATTTGGGGTGCAAGGGGTATACAAAATGAAAAGGTAGCACAAAAAAAAACATTAAATAATACAAGTACAAGACGTAACAAGGGGAATGGAGATATCAATACAACAAAAACTATTGATTATAAAAAGTCAAACAGCTAATACAGAACCATTTCAGTATTTACAGTAGCGATATATTTTATGTACAATGTGCATCATGTGAAGATACAGTTTACATGAATACATAAAAGAAAATGTTATTTAAATACTGTTATTATAGACTAAGTATCCATTAGGACAGAAAAATGCAAAGACTAGATAAACAGAAACAGAACGTACTTCTGTTTAATCTTTCTGACAGAATCTGAATGCTGCTCTGGCATATTAGTTTATTCCATTTGTTTTTGGCATTGTCTTACCCATATCTCTGTTCGACCCCTGTGTAAGACCCACAGTTCCAACCCCTATAATCATTACATCAGACAGCTCTTCAAATGTGCCTGTCCCTCCCTGGTGTATCAGTTCTTTCCAGTCTCAGAAAGTCACACAACCAAACTTAAATTTCCACTCATGTTCCCATGTAATTAAATTTAGAATCGTACTATAATATTCTTCTGATGTTGTCACTCAATTTACACATTTTAGGAAATGAACCATTTTTGTCAGAAAACATTATTCCCCTCCATTTTCAATTTTAACATATCTCACTGCCAGCACTAAGTCAAATATGACCAAGGACGGTGCAGGAATCCACCAATGGTGTGGCTGGTCTCCACTCCTGTTCACGACTTTCATGGAAATGATATCACGGTACAACTAAGGTTCAAAATTAGGCACTTTCCAGCTGCATTGTTTTTGCTAACTATTACTTCCGTATCCTTGGACTAAAGTAACTGTCATCTCTTCACTTCTTAAGCGTAAATCATGCTCACCTGTTTTGTCGTCAGTTCCTTTCCTAGCCACCTATATATCTAGGTGTAAACAGAACAGGCTGAACGTATATGCTCTTATCAGCATGTAAGAATATATTGCAAAAGGCAGGGCCCCTCCCTGATCTAGTTTATCTAAGAAAATTCATAATGATTTTGACATTAAAACAAAGTGCTTGAAGCACAAAAGCAGTATTTTTTTATTATAGAGGTAGAACGTCCTATAAAATATAATAAACTTGTAATTTGCTACACTTCAGAGAGAATAGGAAAAGCAATTTGAATATTCAACTGAGGTAATCTTGTCTCAGTCTGATGTTCCATTCATTTCTACCAGGAAACCAACTCTCAGACCCTCAGAACTGCATACATATGCACAAATGGCTTTCCTACTAGTGATGGATAGCCACTCGATACAGCTTTAATTTGCATTTGTTTACTGTTCAATTTACACTTGCCCATAGGTCATATCAATGACATGTAGGCACTCTGGGAATATAGTTTCCGTGAAATTGGTGAGTGCATTTTGGGGAGATTCCCATTTCTCCGGTGTTAAGTGACTGTGGCATTAGCATAAATAAGGACAGGGATTTAAGGGTACAAGGGACTTCCCCCCTCTGCAAATTTTTTTCCCCAGTACGCACAGGTGATAGGTGAGTTGTGTTCTCAATCAGGTACCATCAAGCAACAGCTTTTCAAACTATTGTGTTTTGATCACCCGTGTGGAACATGCACAGTAACTAAGTCCCTTTCTGATCAGGGTCACATCTGATCAACTCTAAGATCAAATGAGAGAAAGTTTCATCAAAATAAATGTAGTAAAAAAAAAAAACACTGCAGCTCACCTTGCACAAGTATATACCCAGACTAACCTCATAGTAAATGTTTGAGTATGACTGTGATAACTGATAGAAATCCATCCACCACAACCCCGTTTAACATTTTGTACATGGGGTCAAAGTGTCACTTCAACAGTGACAATCATCTACAGCCAACATTTACACCGCTGGGTGCCTAGCCCTGCTATGATAGTTCATCCACACCACACTCACATACGCACTCAACACCTATGTCCAATTTAGAGTGTCCAGTCCATTACTGCGTCTTTGGAATGTTTGAGGAAACCAGGTACCTGGAGTAAACCCACGTGAACACAGAGAGGGCATGCACACAGAAGCCACCCCATCCGAGAATCGAACCATGGAACCTCCTGCTGTGAGGCGACAACACTATGTTATTACTAAAATGTCTGTTTTTGATTAACAAAAGGCCTACTTTATACCAGTTCTGTTTTAGTAATACCATGGTCCTACTGCCACACTAAAATATTTACACCAAATTATTATACAGTATTTTTGTACACAGTATACACAATTCTTTTCAATGTTAATATCAACCTTATTGTTCACTTTCCTTTATTTACTTGTGTTTTTGGAACTTAAAATATTTTCAATAAAAAGTTATTTGAAAAACGATGGCATCAAATTGTTTAAAGGGACTTTCCAAGCATTTTCCCATTTATCCTTCCTTAAGCATTTGGGCAGTTTTTTTTTTTTTTTTTTTAATAAAGAGCTTTGTACACTTTTTATTAAACCATACCTTAAATATATTTAGCAATTCCTGCCATGCCATTATCTTGGGGTAATGTGGATGCATGGTGATGTGTCCATTGAAGTCTAGGAAAGCAAAACCCATTTTTCATACTCTAATGCTAATAGGGTTGAAGTTTACGCTTTTTTTTTTTTTCTCAGTAACATCAGTGTATAGAAAATGGATTTTATACAGCTATATTAAGTACATGAAAAGCAGTGGACATGTTCTCTATTCAGCATCTGGCTAATAAGCACAGTCATCAACCACAGGTTGTACACAGACCCAAAACTATCTCTCTATACAAGTACATGTTCAATTAAATGTATATCTGACTGAACACAAGAACCTCAAACAGAATGTGGACTGAAACAAAGCAAGTCAAAACAGAAAATTAAGGTGTAATAGTCAAAGTTAGTTCTTCATTGTGCATAACCATGGATTCTCTAGGACTGAGAATTCTAAAACAAACATTACATTGTAACTAAGTGTACCAAAAAGAGCCTTCTACTTGACTCTAACTGAACTCGGGGAAACATTCATATGAGTACAAATCTGAATAGAACCCAGGTGTTTCAGCAGCTATTCCTTAATGCTCTCCTTCCCATGAAGTCCTACTGCATATGGTCAGCCATTTGAACTGTATCATATCCTGCACTCAGTGAGTACCCCGAAATGCTCCTTACTGGCTGATCCTGGAGCTACATCTTTGCTTTGGGGGAGGGTCTCCAAGTTCTCAAGGAGTTCAGCCTTGCAGCTAAATGAGCTACTGAATAAAGTGGGGACTTTCAATGGGGTGGTGGGGTGGTGAAGTGGTGACTGAAAAGCCAGCACATGGACTGGCAAGACAGTCACCATATGTGTCCAAGAGAATGAAATGTGCAATGATGCAGTGTGGATGTAGCAGACTTCTTAATGCAATACCCTTTGCATCAGCCACACTCCTCCGTAAGAACTTGGTAGTTAGTTAGGTTCCTGGGCAGCACCAGGACAGTCTCCTCCATCCACCTCACCTGCTGAACAGAACATCAGACCGCTGGCCACTTTACCCTACTATCCCAACCCCACGTCAATGTGACTCGTGATTCAAGCTTTAGCCTGAAACTGGTCACCGACAGCTTAGGCAGATGCCCAACCCCCTGCACCAGCAGTCCATACAGATAATTTATCAGTTGTAAAAAATTAACTGCACAAAAAGAAGAAGAAAGGGCATTTTAAAGCATTTGTTTATTATCTGTCTGTTTGTTGACTAGTTTGGTAGGCCATGTGCATCCTTTTCAAGGAGTTCAGGCATATAACAAAGTGCAAGTTACAGATATCTAGCATACACTGAGCAGTGGTGTAAAAGCCATTGGACACATACTAAGGGGTATTTCTTGCTGAGCTGTGAACTCTGTGAGGAGAAAAAAAATCAGTTAAATCTTTTAACTTTCCTGAAAGTATCCTTTGTCTTTCCCACTTGCTTTGCTTCCGTACTCAAGCTTTGTAGGCATACTACGCAATTTACAATTTATGAAAATATACTCTCTGTTTGACAGAAGCAAACAGTGAATGGGTTCAAAATAAAATCTGACACAAAGTGTCATTACAAAACTGATAAAGTAAAAAGTAAGATGGTGCAGCAAAATAGACAGAAAATACAAGTGTCACTTTATTTGCAGAGCAATTGTTTGTTTAAATTTTGGCTTTTTAATCACAAAATACCTCACACTTTTTTTGAAAATTGCAACACGTAACCTGCATCTAAAGCAAATAATATAAAAATTAATGTTTTACAAGCAGCAATGCAGTTTCCTGTGGTTTCAAAGTATCAAAACTACATCGGTCATTCTGAAATGGCTTACTCATTATGAGAACAGGAGGCCTTCAAAGTGATATGGCTTCACTATACAACAGACTTAGCAACAGCCCTTTGGCTATTGCTGTGACTGCGATGGTGGTGCTGCGGTAGCATTGTCGCCTCAGTAAGACGTTGTCCTGTTCGATTCTCAGCTAGAGCGTCTTCTGTGTGGAGACATGCGTGAATGGGCGTACCTTCGTTGAAGGCTGTGCGTCAGGGCTGGCAACTCGGCACGCAAAAATCTACTGCCAATCATTATTGGACCGGAATTCCGCTGTGGCGACCCCTAACCGGAAAAAGCCGAAAGACACAACAACAAGTCCAGAGCAGTAATACAAGAAGACGTGCACAGCAAAGGCTACAAAGTGACTCAATTTAGAGATCAGTGCATAAGACTTTTTCTTCACACATACAAAAAACACCATATGAAACAGTAAAACTGGCACAAAGTCACCCATTAAGTCTTTTAAGTGCCTGACGGTGGTTTGCTCAAGAATTCACACAGCTCATTAACACTAGTGAGAAAAAAAAAGTCCACATAGTTTGGTTAGACAGACTCCTTTTGTATGTTTCTCATTCTTTGTTCTGTCAGTATTCTGTGTGTGTTTGTGTGTGTGTGTGTGTGTGTGTGTGTGTGTGTGTGTGTGTGTGTGTGTCAGTCAGTGCGGGATCACATGCACATGTACATATAGTAAAATACAGGCACTTCAATTCAATAGCAAACTGGCTAAGCTTTAGCTTTTCACATCCAGCTGATTTAATTAAACCCTCTATCCATGCATTTATTTTTGGAAGGCCAGAATGTTTCCACCTCATTTAGAATGAGATGCTTGCTGCAAGTGTTGCCACTAAAAGACAGAAAGACTACCGTCTGTCTTTAATTAAAAAGTGTAGACGTTTATCAAAATGAATATGTCTGAATAAAAGTGAACTGCGCACCCAATTACCTGTTCACAGATTGCCTCTTCTTGTACTGAAACTTTTATCACATTTGGAAACAAATGCGAGAGAAACTAACAGTTTAAGAATATGCTTCATGCCATTTCTGAAAAAATCTCAATAACGCGTACTAATGATGCAGTTACAAAGAGGCAAATGGTACCACAAAAGGTAATAAAGAATACCTCATCCCTATCAAATTCCTGTTACGTATCACTGACCTTTGTGATATTTCAGCCCAAGGCATTCTGCCCCATGACATAAGTGACTCATTTTGTGACATCTTTAAAATGCCATGTCATTAAACTCTTCAAGAGAGACACTACACAAAGTGAGTATCACTTTCAGTGATAACTGCTTCATATGAAATGCATTCCTCAGTCACAGTAACAATGTCCCCTTTCCAGAGTCTGTGAAATTCAACTGAGGAAGGGCTGAGGGTCGGCTGTGGGAGTAGGGACAAAAAAATAAAATAAATGCTGTACAACAAAACGATCAACTTCCATTCTATAAAAAAAAAAAAATACACAGTTTACCTACCTTCCCACAATTCCATCTGCAAAACCCAATTTATGTAAGCATTTTAAGCTCTGCTCGCCTTAGAGTGCTATACATTCACTGCCCTAACCTGAAGTATAAACATTTAGTCTGACAACTCTACTTATTAATTTATATGTTTATTTGTTCTGCTGGATTTTAAAATATTACTTCTTCACACTGAAACTGACAGCTGTCAACATATGTAAGAACGCTGACTGTGAGAACTGCACTACTGATTTCAGATCTGAACATCTGACTGGCGGGCCTTTCCATTAGCACGCTGCTTTCATGGTATTCTTACCAACAGTTTGCTTGAACAATCTGTAGTGTTGCTAAGCACAACTTCTCATACAAAGTTTTAAGCATGACTGCACAAAGATATCGCCACATGCTGCAAATGCTGACAGTCTTAAGCAACATCCGAACCTGAAATTATTTTATCTGAAAAGAAATGTGCACAGCACTTCTGTCTACCCAGGTAATTTGTCTGATTTGTAGCAATGCACTCATTCTTTGATTAAATGTGATTTACTGTATAAACTTTATTCCTTCACTGTAACTTGTTCATACTGTTTCTGGTGCTGTGTGCTTGAATGGTGACTGCCCTGCCCAATATAGCTATTTTTTTTATTTGTATTTATCTGCTAAGTGGAATGAATACCGAGATCACAAAATGTATCTTTTCCATATATAACTTGGCCCAAAGACTAAAACAGAGACAATAATAAGACTGCAAAAACTAATAATCAAATCTAACAACAATGCCAAAGGTATAACATGTAGAAAAATCAAGATTATAAATAGTAATAACTCTATCACAGGAAGACAGGGACTTTAAGGTTTGGGCATGGAAGACCGTTTGTGTGCGCGCGCGTGTACATATGAATGTGTGTATGTGAATGTGTGAGTGTGCGTGTGTTGTTTAATAGAGATAATGCGATCAGGTTAAAAAAATGCACATTTGTTTTTAAATAATGAAATTAAAAAGATGAAATATTAATCTTGAAAATTTAAGTTATACCAAGACTACCATGCTTTTTTTTTTTTTGTATTTAAAGGTCTTGAAATAAAGTGCTAAAAACGTTCAGGTTTTACAATATTCTTTGTTCCAAGCCCTTTGTTCTGAGTACTACGCAGCTGCAAACACCTTCCAGCTTCTTCATTTGCTAAGTTAATTGTTGTAAGTTACCGTAGCTACCATATGATTAAAACGAAGACTAACTAAATAATATTTTTTAATCATTAGATTTATCTCAATTATTTTAATAGTTTAACAGTCCTATTACTAAATGCCTTATATAAAATAAAAAACAGTACTTACTGTGGAAGAAATGACATTAGCTGCATTGAAGACACAAGCTACACTGCTATGACTTACAGAAGTACACTGTCATTATAGGAAGCTTATGTTCTGGAACCTTTTTCTTTGAAAGGACATTATTAAAATGGACAGCGATTTGGCGGTGCCACAGAAGGATGGTGGATATAGAAGAAATACTTACATAAATGGAAGGGAGCAGTTACATTACCTTCTTCACAAAGAACAAAGGGAAACATATAAATTCCAGCAAGTCACCATATAAAAGTCTCATTCTGTATAAAACTTTTTACAGTCATGCTTCATGCTATAGCAGTACAAATTCATACAAACCGATTTCAGACATATCTAAAGACAGCCTCTCTCATAAGGAAAGAGTTCAGAAATACAAGCACTACACATGAGAAGGGTGGTAACTGAACAGAAACTCTCAGCAATGATAGTACAGTCTGACGCCATCATTCAGAGAGACGGAACCCTGACTGTGATCTAGGTGACCAGGTTTCATTTAGTAGCCCTGTCAATGGAGAAGCCAGTGCGGGGGGGGGGGGGCAGGACTGAATGGATGTGTCTTACTTGCCACTCATAGGGGGAGGGAGGGGTTGGAGCCACTCATCAAGCATACAAGATAGTGTGAATTCTCCAGTGAAGACTAGGGACATTACCACACATACCTGAGGATGGGAAGGCAGAGTAACTACTGGTAATGCCACTGCAGCAGTGAGGGATGACCAGAGCAGACAGACCACTGGGCACCACAACCCCTTTGTATAAGTCAAGCATGAGCAGAGGATGCAAGGCACAAGGGAAAAACCCTCAAATGAACCCTGAAGTCTGCCTAAATTATGGCCCCTCCCAGATGACTCATGCCCCTGTGATGGGAAGTTAATAGGATGATTGGACAGAAGGGGGTGGTGATTAGCAAGCAGTGGTGACAAAACCTGAAAAAAAGAAAGGTGTCGAAGGACAGAAACATACATATAAATTCAAACCCATGCAAGTTGCACCACAGTAAAAAAAAAAAAAAAATTGATCTGACAGTGTTGTAAGGACCTTCTTCTAGAGAGGCGGGGGAAGAGGTATATCCCAAAGCGAAGTCCTGCTGGTACTGTACAATATGGAGGGGGTGCGTGCACAGGTACAATGTGAGGATAAAGAGAAAGCATTCATGTAGAACATGGAAATGGAAAGCCACTGAAATCACCCACTGTGCCACGCCACCGTCACACAAATACACACAACTACGGGATCTAGATTGCTCACACCTGCTGCAAACAAAAAGGATGCTGGAGAAAGATCTGTCTGGTACTGCAAAACACAATTCACAAATCACCATCATATGAATGGAAACATGAGTTCACTTCTACTGGCCTGCATTTTGCCTAATGTACAACTGATGTTATTTAAACCATCATTAATTTGTCTTTTATATTCCACATATGCATATTTAAAAAGAAAACAAAAGCAACTCTATAAGTATACCTCTCAACCTCTTAAAGCAAGAAATCTGGACAAAGCCATTAATAAAAGTGGGACAAAGGCCCAAAAATAGGGACAATTTTTAAATATTGCTCTTACAAACTTAGTTAATAGAATAACAGATTTTGCATTAGCATGAATTTTCTGAAGGGTATGAAATCTGAAACTCAAATGTCTGTTATTATTTTCTAACCTCAGTCTTTAATGATTTACCACTAATTTGCCAGAAAACCACAACTGTATGAAAATCTGACCAAAAATATGAGGCAAAAATCTGGACATTCTGCGAAAATCTGTACAGTTGAGAGGTATGTAGTAGCTTTGGTCATTGGCAAAGAGAAATGTACTGGTGGGAACTATCCGTTAAACATTTCTGCTGTCTACTTACAGGGGGAAGCATATTCTCATCTATCTGGGATAAACTGCATCAAGCCACAGGACAATCACAGGATGTATGGAACAAAAACACTTTTTTAAAATATCTTTATTAACATCACACATTGCATAGTGACATGAGTATAAAAACAATTATAAGAGAGAGAAAAAACTATTACAACAATGTTTCCTTTGCACACATTATAGAAATATGACTTTAGTCTTACATATTACTGAATTTCAAATTACACAGTTTGCACAAGTCCTGCCTTCCTTGAAGCATCACTCCGAGTGAACATTATTCTGTTTCTATTGTTCCCACAAATTCCATTTATTTCTAAGTAATTTACTTCTTCCATTTCCTAAATATCCTACCTCCAGTTTTTTTATCTCCTTTATGTTTAATAACTGTTATTGCTGGCTTTGCTTACGATTTCCATTTCTTAGTAAATACTTTATTTGGCAGCCAACAGCATTAAACTTAGTAGGGCCTTACCTTGTCAAGGCAATTCAGTTTCTATGTACACGTTGCAAGAAATTATTTCCTTAGTTACAATAATTTGGTACCCAACACATCTGGCAAAATATCCTCTATCTAAGCAGTTTCTAAAATTTATGAACACACTGCATTCCTATAAAACATGTTCTCTGTACCCCTCTCTTTCCCATCACCTCCAGCATTTAATGTCTACCGGTGGAAAAATTCTCTGGAGTCTACTTGGGTCATGCAAAAAACCTAAACCACCTGGACTTTATGGTACATTCGGGAGCTGTACAGATGTGCTCCTATTGTTAATTTGTATAATACCTTTACATTCTCATCACCCAGTTTTTGCTAATCTCCTCAGATTGATTCTTATAGTTACTATGCATTATTTTATATGCCCTAGGTATCATGCATTATTTTATATGCCCCAATAATCATGCATTATTTTATATGCCCCAGTAATCATGCATTATTTTATATACCCTGGGTATCATACATTATTTTATATGCCCCAATAAATCATGCATTATTTTATATGCCCTAGTAATCATGCATTATTTTATATGCCCTAGTAATTCTCTTTTTTTTTTTTTACTGCAGCTTCTTTCTGTACTCAACTATAAACTCAACCAGAACTGGTCTTTCATTTAACACTCCCCATCCCTTTTTCTATGCATATACTCTGTTATCAATCCTTGGTGGGGAAGGTAGTCTCCCCCATTCCAATCTATGACTTCTCCATTCCTAGTTAATGGCTCTCAATACCTTGGTTCTTTTGCTAATTTTCACCCATAAATTCCATCTCTCTTTCTTGTCTATTTTCTGTGCCCCTACTTACAGTCAACATTATTGGTAAAATCTCTTTACTCCATTCCCATGCTGTCTTAGATCTCAAAACATTTTCTGATACTTTGTACAATATTCTGTACGGTTGTTACTCTTCTCCTTATGTGCCTGCATCGAAAATCATACTCTCTGCTTATTTTGTGAACCCCCCCACCCGTTTTAACATTGTTTTTTTTCCATTTTGATTTGTAGTCAGCAAAAAAATGGAACTCGCTTCCTTCCCTTCTAAGAGCCACTACAAGCTATGAACACTTTAAATCTCTTCTTCATTCTCACCTTTTCCAAAATTGGAAATGTAATTGTATACTTCCTACCTAGATCTCTATTTATCCTAGTTCCATTCCACCCCCCTGGTTCCCCTTCTTCTGACTCTCTCCCTAGCTCCCCTCTCTTCTACATTATCTCCTCCTTCCTCCCTGAATAAACCCTTTATTTTTCTTCAAGTGCTATGCTTACTCTCTCCTTAAATCTTTTGACTTTTTTCTTTTTTTTTTTTTTTCTCAAGGTGGTCTCCTGGACTCATCCATAATTTGAACATTTAGTATTCTGTTCTTTTTCTATCCTGTTCTTACTCCTCTCCTTTAATTTCTTTGCTTCTTATTCGTTTCTCCCATGCATCCCTGCTCTTGCATTCAAACTCTTTCTATAATTTCCTTTCCTTTCCCACTTTACTAACATTCACAGTTTCACTAATATATCTTTTTCTTATGTTTTGTGCCCAATGCTCCTCTTTCTTGTTTGGAATTTGTTAAAGTATTATGCTATTAGAACAGAGTGTGTTTTTGTATGTATTAGTTTAGATCTTTTCTGCTGTGTTTTTGTGTGTAATGTATTATCGTGGAGCTTTTCTCCCCGGGCCTCCACTGAAAACGGGCTTTCGGGCCCAGTGGACTTCCCCGGTTATCAAACTGGAAATAAATAAATAAATAAATAAATAGTCTTCTGCCTATGCTGTGTACATGAGCCTTAACTGTGTAACTCTGAAGTATCTCCTCAAATCTGGCAATCCCAATCCCCCCTTGATCTGTGGGGAAAAACAACCTGCTGCACTTAAAGCTTTGCCCTTTTTAATAATTACGATCCACAGCATCTTCAAATTATGCTTGACCTGTGTATAAAACTAAAGGGAATAAATATTTTTACTGCTTGCAGTCTATATCCATAGGCAAGAGGTTCAATTTTCTCAGTTTTTGTATGATTTTTTGTTTAGCCTGGTCCCACATTTCTTTAGCTGCCATAATGCATCCTTTTTAGTCCAAACATCTAAATACGCCATCTTATCATGTCACCATAAATATAGGTATTGCTGAACCAGTTCATGTGTGGGAACATAGTATTGTGCTATATACCCTTTTGTTCTATTCTTATTTAGTTTATATTGTGCGAAAACACCATTATGTCAAAAGTATGCAAACAATGTGGGAAGAGAGCATGGACAGAGAAGGAGACAATGGGATGCACAGGGAAAAATTAAGACCACTGGCACTCTTCTCCGGAAACAACCAGTGAGATCCTACTGGAAACTCATCTGTAGTTCTGACCACCCTGTGTCTGTAATGACACAGATTAGATAAAAACATACAAAGTACGTCAGCTCCAGTGCTGATGTGTACATATCAGCTGATGTACGGACAGACATAAGGAGCGCACTCTGTACTACATTCTGGAAAGAAGGAAACATGACAGAAGTCAGCATGTGGGACTGGAATAACTTCAAAGCAACAGAAGGACAATTTTTATAAGAAGGGGTTCTGGTTTCATGAAGCCACCTTCCACATGACACACTACAGTTAAAAAAAGATGGATTCATGAATTTAGGAAAAAAGATGGATTAATGAATTTAGGAAAAAAGATGGATTCATGAATTTAGGAAATGCACATGAGTCAGTTAAAGCAAGCAGAAGGAGAACAAGTGCTGTGTGACAACCATAATCTGCAACTCAATGGAGTAAAATAGACAGGCTAGGCAAAACTGGAGACACTTGCTGACAAACCATATGTTTCCCAGTATGATCGGAACAGACACAGTGTAACTCAGTGGCATATCGCTTACTCAGAGGTGATTTCTGCCCGACTTACAAAGCCATGTCCAACTCAAAATTGATAAACATGCTCCACCTAAAGAAATCCAAGTCACTGCGAGCCACGCGCTCTAGTGAGCTAAACCTCGCCACAACAATAAACAGAACATGCTGGAGGGATAGATTCCTGTCACAGAGACTCCCCATGCTTTGGAACAAAATTCCAAACTACATTAGGCAGAGCACCTCACTAACACTCTTCAAGAGAAACCTTGACGAGTGGATGGGTAACAGAAAATACACCCCTGAGATTACTTCATTGGCTCTGCTTGAAAGAGGATCAGTTAATTAATCAATGGGGCGGCGAAAGCCGACACACTCTGGATAGGCTTATAAATGCCCTCGGGCAGATAGCCTAGTACCTACCTATGAACCTATAACTGTACTTCAATGAATACGTAAAAGATCTCTTAATCAAGACTAGCAGACCAAACGTGTATCCAATAAAAGTATTTTTATGTGACAGACAAAGCCCCATCACTAGGTGAGGGCTGCATCCACTGCACCCCCTGAGTAACAGAACTCCTCCCGTGCTCTCCTAACCTCAAGGGTGAATTACAAACCATTCATCAGAAGCGTATTTGCTCTGTAGAACTTAGACCAGTTGGTTTTGATATATTTGACATCACAGAAATGTATAAATATCGGCAGATACAACAGCCCAAACAAGCTATGTGGGATGTCGATAGACATCTGATTTCTGACGAATACTCTACGTAAATAACTGTACAAAATACCACCAACTCAGCCACCTTTAGAAGTAAATATAGAGCAGAAACACATGTTTTACATCTGCATTTAGTGCAGTCTAACCATCTGGCACTAAATGCACATAAATCAAACTAATGTTTTTTTCTCCTAGCAAACACTCCATTGACAAATCCACATTCACCATACAGACCCAAAACAACACCCTCCTTGAAATCGTTCCCAACACCAAGCTTCTTGGCATCATTATTGATGAAGAACTAAAATGTGACACCCACATCCGCTCCACAATAAAGAAAACCCACCAAAACTTAAGGTCTCCTCTACAGGCTCAACCACTTCTTAAGCCCCTCTACCCATCAAACTCTTGCATCCATCTTCGTACTCCCCTCCCTTAAGTATGGTGCCCCCTTTTCATCAATCTCCATCTTGGCCTTCGGGCCAAACTTGAGTCTTGCTACCATAAGATCTCCAAATTTGCAACCAATTCAAAAAACTCATCCCACCACTGCCACTCCCTCCTCACCCTCAACTGGCTTGAACTACCCAACTACCTCAGTTACCTACAACTCACCATTGCCTACAAGCTCATCTTTAAACCTGCCAACTGCCCAGCTCTCACTACTTCCTTAAAACCTTACATTCCCAACCGCTCACTCAGATCCAAAAAACAAACTCTCCTTCAGGTCCACAAACCTGCATGACCTCCTGGCCATCTACTGCTGTCCCACACCTTAGCTAAACAGTGGAACTCTCTCCCCACAAATTTATGCAACCTACCTAACCATACAAATTTCAAATCTCAGCTACTCTCTCATCTTTCTTCCAAACGGGAATGTCCTTGCCACGCTCCAACTTAACCCCCCCCCCCTCATTCCACCTTGCACTGACTCATCCAACTACCTCTACTATTACTTCATCCCACCCAAAACAATCCCTTCCCTACCAAAAACTAATTTTCTCTCTAATATCTACTGTACTATACTCTCCAATCTCAATTATACTATTACCCTCTCCATGCATATTTTCCTAACCTACTAGTAGCTACATATTTTGAAATGTTAAACCTACAATTGAGTTTATAACAAAAATATTCACTTTATGTAAATGTTGAAATGTCTGTAATGAATTATGTCTTTTCATTTTTGTAACATTGTGACAAGCCAAATTGCAAATACCATGGAGCTTATCTGTAAATGTTTAATTAGCTGTATGAACTATGTCCTTTTGTAACATGTGAAATGTAACTTGCAATTATTGTGGAGCTTTTCTCCCCGGGCCTCCACTGAAAACGGGATCTTCTTGGCCCACTGGACTTCCCCGATCATCAAACTTAAATAAAATAAAATAAATAATACAGTTAAGACCAAAAGGAATTCAGAAACAAAAAAATATATATGGGATAGATGATATGACATGCAAGGGTAACAGGGACAGGAACAACAGGAATGGTTAGCTCTTGCAAAAGTTTCCAGATTTTTAAGAAAAATGGGCCAGGATCCTGTCCTCATTGAAGAATTCATAGCTGCAGTCACAACCAAAAGAAATTAAATTCTGTTTTGTATACTGCTAAAACAGGGAAGACAGCTCCAAACCAGTTACTTTGCAGCCTGACAAGAGTTTCAAAAGAACCATATCAGAGAACATTGAACTAATACTGTGGGCACAGAAACTAAGACTCCCCCCAGGCATTAAAAAATAGCAGAATCTAAGGCTAGATCTGTAAATGTCAATTTAACAGAAGACCTGAAAAATCTATATTTACTGAATTCCATCATGATTTCCTGCAGCCCACATTTAAAGGTGGCAAAACCAGCCAATAAGAAAAGCACATTTCTGTATCTCATGGGATCTAACTAAACTGCAACAAATAAAATGCCTCTGTACAAAAATGCTGT
Source organism: Protopterus annectens (assembly GCF_019279795.1). Lineage (NCBI taxonomy): Eukaryota > Metazoa > Chordata > Ceratodontiformes > Protopteridae > Protopterus > Protopterus annectens. The sequence continues at coordinate 1,068,074,388 of NC_056737.1, forward strand.
TCAGAGATCCCTCAACTCTAGACAGGTGCCCAACAGTGCAATTAAAGGTAAAGTGCTCCACTCACAGCCTATTAATACAGGTATGTCAAGGTGCCTGATTGTGTAGCTGTAATATCACATTGCTCTTTGTACTTCAAGTGCTTTTACAAGGGATTATAATTGTTACAGCTTGATTGCCGCTGGGACCTGAACAGGTGCACTCATTACCTGAGCCAAGGACCTTGGTAAATGTTGCTCGAGTTAAAGTGATAAAAGCAGCTTCAGGGCTGAACAAGGAAAGCAGATCAAGTAATGGCAATACACATACATACAGACGCACATACACCCAAGCGCATAAAGTTACACACACACACACACACATATAAATACACATGTAGATGCAGGCAAAATGATACAGACACACAGACACACGCATACATAAATAAATGCACATGTAGATACAGGCAAAAAGACACACACGCATATAAAAATGCAGATGCAGACAAAAAGATACACAGCTTTTTTTCTAATTTTTTATTTTTTACTCATACCAGAAGTGTTAATATTTAAAACATTGTTGCGAAGTGTGAACTGCCTAATCAGCTACATTTTTTGTTGAGCAGATAACTCCCTCCACAAATCTGCAAATAATGTGCACGTGGTAAAGCAAATGAGCTATAACTCTGCATACACACATGGATAAACATCACTCTGAGACAGTTCTGTACTACTAAGCTGTAACGGGGTGACTTTAACATGGTGGCATTGCGCCTGTCGATGCTTTTAATGTTACAAATGGAGGCCCTTGACATTATCTATTGCTTTCTCTAAAAGGCCACATGACCCTTATAGAAATGCCCTGCCACAGTTCCTAGCAATGTCACGTAGGACACTGCGTACATGCCAGGAATCCATAGTATACCCATTTTGGGAAGGCACGTGAAAAGGGAACTGGGAGGAAAAAGGAATGGCTAAAAATGGTATCATAGATGACAACACTTGGTGTCTAACTCCCTGTACAAATTTAAGGCCATGTGGAATTTTCTCTTGCTGACTACAAACCTAGTTATGTATGATCTGTTAAGAAAGTAAACAAATGGATTCCTTTTTAACTGCAGTACAGGCCATACAAGTAAAGGTTATGCATGTAGAGAATTTTGAGTAGCCAATGAGATATCCGAGAGAGAGAGAGAAAAGTAAACCAGAGAATCCAAAAATATAACCAAGGGGACACAGGAGGAAATTATGTACTACTACATCTAACATTGGAGGGAACCTCTCCAGTGAACCATTGTTCTGAAGAATCCCACGCAACAACCAACACCTCTGAAATAAAAGAAGTAAATAATATCCCTTGCATTCGATGATTCGTCCATGTAGCATTGTGGATGCATTTACTGTTAGGTAGGACAAGCATATACAGTTCTTTGCTACTGTTTACATGTTTTACCACTGTGTAGGGGGTGGTTTCAACTGAGACATGGAAAGCCTCAGTTCTCCTTCATAGCTGCTGAATGATGACATGGTGTGTGCTGGTAGGTAGTGAGCAAAGGAAAGGTTGACCAAATGTTCCCCTTCTGTTTTGAAGGAGAGATTATCTATCTTCTGCTGTGAAAATACAAGAGCTATACACCAGTCAATCAAGGGCTTCATCATCCTTACAAAGGTTAAATCACCTGAGAGTGGCTGCAGGAGTGTCTCATTATACATGTCCATCTCTGAAGCAAAGATCTCAGTACCTTCAGAATCATCCTCAAAGGTTGAACATGAAATAAAGGAGACAATCTTCTATCTCTAGGTTCAAACATGGAGTACCTGTATTCAAATTAGATGGAATCTGGTGAATCTGATATATATGAATAATAGCAGGTTGATAGTAGGTATCAGATGTCAGGACTCCGGAGTGGGGTGAGATATCTGCTTAGGTAAAACCAGGGATCAAGAGACCTGTACTAGACCTTGTGTGAGAGTTAATGGATTTTCAAAGGCTAAATATTCCCTCACCCACTTGACCAAATCCCAGTTCAAGCCTTGCTGAGCTCTCCATCATTCTGTGGGTGACTACTGTATATGGGAACAGTGGTGGTCTCCCCAATACTGGAGGAGCTGAAAAGAAGGATCTAGTGCAGCTGGGCCTAAGTCTGATCACATTCTCCTTAAAGCAGGAATTCAAGGACCCACTCCAGATAAGTTCCCATGCATTCTTCCATGGAAAGGATGTTGCCAATATGCCAGGATTCACCCCCAAGCTACTTATCTAGAAGACACCTATCTGGCTTCTCTGTCATTGTCAGCTGACAAAAGGTCGAGCAAGCCTAGTATCTCACACAGCATAATGTATGGTGGGGGTATCGGGAAGGCTCTTGATATGGACTTTGACCAGTGATCAGGCTCTTCTCTTACCTTCTCCCTTCACTTTGGTTTGTGCCTGAAAAGGCATCAGGGATCCTTCTTTCGATTCCCTGCAACAGGAACCTCTATTGTCACAATCAATTTGTTTGTAAGAAAGACATGGAAAACTTCTCTGTACTTCATCAGTAAGTCAGCAAGTAGAAACGTTGGCATTTGCGGCACTATATGACACTGTGGTAATGCTCCAAACAATACAAGCAGTGCTAATGCAAATTCTGTTTAGTGATCTGATAACTGCAGCAACATAAAGCATTTATGCCTCATAAGCACTGAATGTCAGAACACTTCTCTGGCAATTTTTTGGAACAAGATACAAAATGAGAAATGTGTGAGTGGCAGGAAAAAAAATGGTGAGTAATATGGGAACATGGAGAAAAACACAATGACTAGTGGGCAGGATGATCTTTCCTAGTTTGACATGCTTACAGAGTGACGTGTGCCCTTCCCAGCAGATCCTAGACATTAAAACAATAACGAGACATGGTTTATCATTAGATAAAATTCCAAAAGTATACGTATCACCACATTGGCCAGATAGAGAAGAGAACCAAATTTTATTAAACACTCTCAAGCGCCTTGGCCAAAGGTCTTTCAAGAGTTAAAACAACATACAAAACCTCCCACTTAAATACAATTGTCAATTAAAATCAACAAATCAAACAATTAAGTAATTAAATCAATTAAAAACTTCAACCAATCACTACCTAAAATTAATAACATTATAACATTTTCCAGTTGCATTCCACATTTAATCCAGCACGTGTCAATGTTCCATACTTTAAGACAAATAAACTTTCCTTATAAAGCAAACTATGTTTTAAATCCATAACATTAAAAACTTGGAACTTTCTCTAAAATTATACTCTGTAAACAACTGCCATTCCCTTCATGATGAAGAATAAAATGCATTGCCAAGGGGCTCTCAATCTTTTTATTTCTCATGCACCTCAGGTGCTCCTGCAGCCTAATTTTAAAAGCCCTTTTGCTTCCTTCTATACAGAAAAGGCTGCAGGAGCATCTCAATGCATAAATAATGCCCTCAGTATTACAGCTAAAAGCCTCCCTGGGTGTATATATAATGTTATTGATTCTACTAAAAAACCTAACAATATATTTACACACTGAACAATTTTCTCAAGGTGTCGCACCAAAATTCCTAAGCTCCATCCCTAATCTTACATCAGGTGTAGAACAACAACTGTGAACAATCATATCTTTTATACTTCACCCCCTCTTATAAGAAAGAAAGTGTTTATTAGGTGACAACCCAACTAGATCTTTGTTTTTTAACAAAAAAAAAAACCAATAAAACTTAATGTCATCAAAATAAATCTCTGAAAAAATAGTATATACTGTAACAAAATGTACCCTATTCTCAGTACATATTTCTTTATCTATTCCTTAATTGAAAATCTCTATAATACTGAATTATTCTAGTATGTTGGTTACACATTATTAATCAATTCAATACTTCCATAATAACCTGTGCTTTATAACCCCTTTGTTTAAACAGAGCACAAGTTGTTAAAAGTTATTTTCCTAACACCCCTTCATCATTACAAAGCCTACAAATGCAGAGTAACTCCCCATAAAGCAATGATTTAATCAGGTGTGGTGGATGGCAACTTTTCCCATCCAAACAAATGCTTATCATTCTCAAACTTTCTATGCACCTTAGTTCTAGTTCCACCATCTACTACACCATCCAATTCTAAATCCAAAAAGACCACCTTTCTACCATACTTTATACAATCAAATTGTAATATAAAAGCATTTTGTTGCAATTCTTGCAAAAAATCATTAAGTAAAAACCACCATCACATAACAAATCAAATTAATAAACCTAAAATATTTAACTACATATTTTTTATAAAAATCCAAATTATACAAAAAATAGAATTTCAAATAAACCCATAAAGAGGTTGGAATACATGGGGGCAAAAGGACCTTCCATGGCCGTCCCCTTTTACTGATGCTATATCTTCCCATTAAACTTAAAAAAAAATTGTTAAGCAAAAATACACCAATTCTATAATATACTTAGACAAAGGGCTCACATCCAAAAAGAAGTTTAAAGCCTCAATACCCAAACAATGTTGGATATTGTAGAGACTTTTTACGTCCACTGCCAACCAATACTTGCCTTCTGTCCATTAAACTGTTTTTATTTTTTCTGAAAAATCAAAACTATCATGCATACAGGAATCTAACTTCACCACTGGTATTAATAAATATTTAAGTAAAAGAAGACCCACATTATTCAAGAAGTAGTTAAGTGCTGAGACAATAAGGTATCCTGGTGGAAAAGTCAGGCTCTTGTGTACCTTAGGCAAACAGTAAAAAGTTGCCAAAGTACAATCTCTCACTGAAAATTTACTGTCCATATCATTTTTTGATAGGTAGCCCAACCAATAGCCCTTCTATATCAAATCCTGAAACTCTACTAAAGCTTTCTCATACTCTGCCAATGGAACAACTTCATAAACATTAGGATATTTCAAACTATGAGAACACATTTTTTCATACTGGGTATGGTGCATAACTACTACTTTGTTGACCTTATCAGATGGCTTAAACACTCACTGACTCATATTTTTTTTAAGGCCAACCATTTCGCCTTAGTAAGATTATAACTCACTTTACCCTTATTTTTACAAACCCCATTCATATGAAGCAGAGTTCCTCACTAACCCAATTCAAGTGCAACTTGGACAATTGGATGGGAAACTGGAAATTCATTCCTGCTTTGGCACCTCTGTCTCTAATGGAAACAGGTAACCTGTAAATGGTTCATCTCCCAGGCCCATACTTACACTTATCAAGGGTATCAGAACTTGTCAGAGATTCGGGATGCATGGCTAAGCTTAAAAAGGACCTTGTGGTCGTTAGCCTAGTAAACGCCTATGAACATATAAAGCCATCTCTAAAGAAATATTTGCCATAGCTGAAAAATTCTTGACACCCTCATGCATAAAAGGAGTAATAAAATCACTTTTATAAGAAATATCAGTGGTATCTAATAAACAATATGCATTTGTATTAACATTTTCCACAATAGAAGAATCACAGGAAAAAAAACATCTCATCACTACTAGCATCAAAAGAATTATCCAACTCCCCCCTTGGTTCTTCAACAGATAACATATTGCTGCAATTCTGTAAAGAAAAATAATTTAATAAATGTAACTTTCTAATCAAACGAAAAACTTATATTTTCAAAATAAGTAATCTAGGTAAAACAGTGGGTATGAACTTCTAACCACAATTTAAAACAGAAAGTTCAGCATCACTCAATACAACACTTGATAATAAAGAAGGACTGGTACTGAATTTATCACCAAATGTAGAATCAGTGATAAAAGACAAAAAAGTCTCTAAGTTAATACCATTTCTTCCCTTTATCATGTCCTTGCATCTCTCTTATGTCCATTCATTACCTCTTTCACAACAGCTTCCCATTTTGCCATTTATCATGAAAATTATCTTCAAAATAAGATGGTCGTTGAGTTGGGGGTAAAGACAGATAAGCTGTGCCATCATGCTCCTATTCAGAAGAACTTGTAGCTTCTGATGAGACACAGAGAGACTCCGATGCCAATTACTTCCTTCTCCTCCAAAGGAGCGCCTGCCCACTTTGGCGTCTCTTCTTACTGGTTCTAACCTGAAAGGCTGAATCACTACTGTAATCACTGATGTCCCTTTTGAGTTTTGTTCATTTTCCGTTCAATCAAATCCTTGGAAAAATTTTTCGGCTTATCATTTATACCCCCTAAAATTTGTTCAAAATGAGTAAAAGACAGTTGTGGAGAAAGAGAAGAACAAACGGAAGCAATTTTCCCCTTAACCGTTGGCCATTTAACCAAATCTGATATTGATCCATTCCGTAACAAAGCGATAAGCAGCTGCTTTCCAACATATTTCAAACTGCTTATCATCAGTGTTCATGGAATCAATTGGTAAAGAGGGAGTCTTAAAACCCTTAAGCCCCTAGGTGAAATATCTAATTTAACATAACGTTGGAGGCTAGTCAAATTATAATATACTGAAGTCTCTTTAAATAAGAGACATTCTAGTCTGTCCACAGTACTTTTATCTTCTGAAGGGAGCTGAACACTGGAGCATTGTCCTACTGCATTGAGGGGATTCACAGTTCTCTGACTACACCCATCTTCCAAAAGCCTTTCCCATGTTCTGGGTAAATCTCCCCCTCTGGAACCATTTCCACAATTAGTCACTCGGTCTGCAGGTTGTGAAATATACTGCTCCATGGTTCTCTGTGTTATATCTACCCCTTCATCTTGAAAAATCCATGGCAGTTGAAATGATGGGTCACTGGCCATAATATAAAAACAAAAAAGACCAAACACCAACAAAATATATATACCACCACAACAGCCAGATACAGAAGAGAATCAACACTCTCTAGCACCTTGGCCAAAAGGCCTTTCAAGAGTTAAAACAACATATAAGACCTCCCACTTAAATACAAGCATCAATAAAAATCAACAAATCAAACAATAAATAATGAAATCAATTAAAAACTTCAACCAATCACTATCTAAAATTAATAACATAACATTTTCCAGTTGCATTCCACATTTAATCCAGCAGGTGTCAATGTCCCATACTTTAAGATAAATAAACTTTCCTTATAAAGCAATCTATGTTTTAAATCCATAACATTAAAAGTCCAAAAGTAATCCACTGCAGAGGTGATACAAAAATCATACAAATTCCATACAGACTATAAACCAGAAGCCATAATCAATTCTCATACCTTGTGAGGCAGTAACACAAATGACCATGCCACCAGGTCATGACGAGGTGAAGTGGAACTCCAAATGTGGTAAGTTTGCCTACTAGTTCGATATGAGTGGTTTGTCACATTACAGATGGCTCCATAATGCAATTGTGGGTAGCTTGAATGAGTAGTAACACCTAGTAAGGACAGCAAGATTCAGATAAAAAAAAAGCCTAAAGGAGTGATGGCAAAAATGGTTAGGAAGAAATTAACCCCTGTTATCAAAAACATATGTTTAACCCACCTTCACTAACTTAAGGTTACCAATGCTGCCTACAGGGTCTCATTTGTTTCAACCTAAGGCTGCTATTGGCTAAATCATTGCGTAAGGTCCTCCTTTTCAAAATAAACTGACCTTTTAGTTTGAAATTCTTACTGGGCAGTGAGGGGAAAGAGATTGTCTGCTGGTGTCCGGTCACCATGATATAGCAGATGATAAAACAATTTGTCCTCTTTAAACCTTTACTCCCCCACCTTGCAGACAGTCTGTTACTGGAACAGTGAGGTTACATTCAAGTTTTTATCTCTATTGGTATGCAAATCTGTTACTGCCCCTTGTAAGGTGTATACCTTCAGACCGACCATGTTAGAAATCATGCTGTATTGCCAGCAAGCCTCAAGCTCCCCAGCCCCCCCCACACACACACACACACAACATAAATCATGCTGTTTTTGTCAGTGGGACACCCATGTATTCCCTACTTTATTAAAAGTACTATGACATCACACACAAAAATTCATTTCTATTGATCTTTTGACCGTCAAATAATTAGTGGTGCTTATTCATAAACCTTCAACATACAATCAAGCAATATCAATTGTAAGAACAAAACTCGCAAAATGAAAAATATAAAAGGAAAATGGAAATGTAACAAACATATGATTCAGAATTAGCAGGTCACATTAAATTCTGAAAATAATTTAATAGGTTTTATTCAGGTGCTTTTAGATTTCCTCAATGTCCTTGCAAAATTTCCCGTCTATTCAAATACTACTCATGGCACTTCTAAAAATAAGTTACAAAACTAAAATAAAATAATAAAATTATATTCCTCCTGCCCATTCATGTTTGCCGGCAGACCTGGATAGTATATTCTGTTCAGGAAAATGAGCAACAGACTACAGCCTAGGCATGCTTACAAGACTAGTTTGTAGCATCAGTGGCCAAACGCAGATCTGCAGTTGCTGTCCCTGAAACTGACCGATTCAGTATGAACAGGAACATTACTTTAAGACAAAAATCATATTTTTAAGCCTTGGCTAGAAAAGCATACTATACACTTAGTAATTTCCAGCTTTGACCAGAATGGATGGAAATTTAAAAATGCAAGAGTTTAAAAAAAAAATAACCTATCAGTCACAATAAATGGTGATTAAAACCAGACATTGTGCAACCTAGCATGAATGAACAGAAACTACAATGAGTGACTCTTAACTCAGGAATGCTTTTAACTAGATAACAAAAGATACAGCCCACTTTCATTTTATACTTCTGCTTTCGCTGTGCACACTGATAAGCTTCTTTGGATAGTTGCATATAAATTGCTCACACGTTTAGCCTTGAGTCTTCTTCTGATGTGTCCGCAATTCCCACTTACTGTTCGGCTCTTTGGCAGTTGATGGAGATCTCATAAAGAGATGATTATGGCTTCAAGAGGGCAATTAGCAGCAAAAGAGGGCTGACACTAAAGTAAAAGGCTCAGTCTGCACAGCAATACACATAGCGATGCAAGTCGGAAATGCTGCTCATACTTATTTCAGTTTTACGTTTTGTTCTATTTAAATAATATAATTCTGTGCAAAGATTATAGGAAACAATTAGAAAACACCATGCATCAAACTTGAGGAATATTTTTTTTTTGGGGGGGGGCTACCCACTTTTACAGTACTGTATTTAATGGGAAATGTGCTAACATTCTAATTGTCACTGAAGTATCAGGTACTCAACCCCAGTAAGCATGGGATAAAAAGCTAAGCCAGCAAAAGGTATACTGATGTTATTAAATCCTGCATACCATGTACCACACCACTGAATCACATTTAAGGTATACGTAGGTCCCACATGTCAACGCAGGTAGATGGAACAAATCTGCTGCCCATGGTACTGCTGCTAAATGACAGTACCCTTGCTGAGGCCTAACAGTAAAAATATGACAGTGTTAATGAAGACGAATTAATACTGTGTGACGGTCAAACTCCAAACTCATATGAATCCATGCATAAACAATGTCACATCTTAGCTCACTTGCTCTATTATGAGTGTCAGACAACTTCTACAGTAATCCAGCAGCCACTGTTATCCACAGCCGAGTTTTCAAGGCAAGGAAAGGAAAAGGTAGCAGCAAGGAACAAATGTACTGCTGTACTGGGCTTTAGTGCTGGGAATTCGGGCTTCATCTGCTTTGCAAAAAGAAGCCGATCAGACGTCTCTCTGCATTATGGTATCATGTAAGGAAAAAGAGAGAGAGGCAGAATTATTTTAAATGTGTTAAGATAGTTCAGCAAACAAATAATTCAGATTAAAAAACTATATAACCACTGAGTTTTTACAGAGCACTGTGGTGACACAGTCCAAGAACTGCTACATCAAAGACATTGTTTCAGGAGTGCATTACATTTATGTAGCAAAACTCAGCACACCACCCAGAAACGGATGTCTTCCTTTAATATGTGGTGGATGCAAACTACCTGAGAATGGGGAGCACAGTATGGAACTTAAAACCTATAACTTCAATAAGTTCTAATACCATGCTTTCCCAGCATCTTCACCAGGCTTGGGGTATTCACTTCATGACACAAGGGACAGGGTTTGATTCTGACATTTGAGGAAAACTGCCTAGGCTTAAAATGGCCTACAAGGACAGCTAGCCTAGTATTTGCCAATGGCCCTCGTAACCTCCTACCCTAACTACAGTATATTCACACAGACTTCATCTAATAGCCAATTAAAAAAAATCTTTGTGAACAGAAAGGAGATTGAGAACATAAAGATAAAAGTTGCTTAGACCCGTTCTCTTTGTTCATAGGCGTATACTAGGCCAACGCCTGCTACGGCCCTTATAACCCTATATGTATGACTCAAGTCGGCATGACTGCTGAATCATACACCAATGCACTGTACGAAGACGTACATAAATGCATGGAACTAGTCATACCCAAAAGAACCAAGATGCTCTCCTTCAAAAAAAGAAAGCCAATCTGGTGGACCCCTGCCATTAATAAACTCTACAACAGAAGGAAGAAACTGTTGCAGAAAAAGGTGAAGTCCCAAAACTGGAAAAACTCCCTTATTAGCCTCAACAAAAAGTTGAGATCACTCATAAAAACCGCTAAAGCCAGCTATGAAGGCAGAATTGCGACAGACACTAAAAACAACCACAAAGCCTTCTATAGTTATATCAAGAATCTCCACGGCAATACCCAGGTTTGCTCTGAGTTACTGCACAATGGTACCTCCTATACTGAGCCAACAGATATTGTCAACACACTGGCCGACAGATTCAGTGCCAACTTTACTCCTCTCCTCCCCCCAAAGGACAAATCACAACAACAGAGAAATGTCAGGCAACCAGCATTACTGCAGCACAGGTTAAAGCTGCATTGTCCATGGCTAAGAATACAACTTCCATGGGACCCAACAATATCCCTGGATGGGTTCTACATGAAGTACAAGGTGAACTGGCACCACATATCTGTGTGTCCTGTTCAATCACAGCCTCACCTCAGGCTTTGTCCCTACCAAATGGCACAATGCTACAGTCATCCCTCTCCATAAAGGGGGAGCAACTACAAATCCTGGGAATTATCGCCCCATTAGCCTGATGAGTCTATTATGTAAGGCTATGGAGCGCATCATCATGTACCTAATTAACAAGGATATAGGGAATCTCCAAAGTCTAGATCTCACACAATTTGGTTTTGTGAAAGGTAGAGCATGCCTGCTCAACCTGGTTAACTTCTTTGAGCCAGTCACCAGAGCTGTGGATGAGGGCAAGGCAGTTCATATAGCCTACCTCGATCTGGCCAAGACATTTGATACCATTCCCCACTGAGGAATTATTGATAAACTCTCCAAACTAGGCATCAACCCCTATATCACTACGTCAGTTGCAAACTGGCTCACAGATAGAACCCACAGTGTGAAAGTAGTGCTCCAAGTCAGACTGCCGACCAGTCACGAGTGGAGTCCACAGGGATCGGTCCTGGGTCCTCCATGTTTGGCATCTATTTCTCAGAAGTCCAGGTTAACATGGAGGGACTCTGGCTGACCAAGTTCGCAGACGACTGCAAGCTGGGAGCCATTATTAACCCCCCAAGTGATGTAGACATCCTAGAGAAAGGGCTCACTGAGACCAATGACTGGTGTTGAAACCATGGACTTAAGCTTAATGCCAAAAAATCCGTCGTCATCCCCTTTGGGAAAAACTCAGTTCCAACTAATTACCATATCGATGGGAGCCCACTGAACACTGAAGGCATTATAAGAGATCTGAGGACACAGGTTGACAGCAACCTCTCCTTCAACCATCACATTGCCACTGTGGTCAGAAAGTCCTTCTATGTGGCACATCTCATTACCAAGGGTTTTGCATCCAGGAAGAAAGAGGTCATCATCTCTCTCTCTCTCACTCTACTCTTCCCTTATTAGGCCAATCATTGAGTATAATGCCTCATTTGGCATGTACCTCACTAGACACATGCAACAGCTGGAAAGGCCACAAAAGTACCTCACGAAGAGGATCCTGGGCCCTAAACACATGTCCTACATGGACAGACTCAACAAATTCCAGCTATTCTCTGTCTCATATCATCTACTAAAAGGCGATCTCTGCTTGACTTACAAAGCCATGTCTGACCTGGCTCTGTTAGAAATGCTACAGCTAAAGAAATCCCAGTCCCTCTGCACCACACACTCCTGAGACCTCAACCTCATTACCACAATCAACAGAACATGCTGGTGGGACAGGTTCATAACCCAGAGACTGTCCATGTTCTGGAAAGACTTCCCATACATGTCAAGCAGAGCACCTCACTGGCCCTCATCAAGAGAAATCTTGATAAGTGGATGGGAAATAGAAAGTTCACCTCGGGGATCACTCCAGTGGCTCTACTTGATAGAGGCACTGGGAACTAATGTCAGGTGGCACGATGCCAGTGCACTTCTATGGGCTAGGCTTGTAAAGGCTCCAGGGCCATTAGTCTAGTACACACCTATAAACCTATAAATGTGACTCACACATTTGATTTACATAGGGGGTAATTCTTCTGACTGCCTCTGTCCATCAGAGTCATAAGCACCAGACCAGGAGTGAATTTCCAATTACCCATCCATTGGTCCAAGATGCACTGAAACAGGGTTAGGGAAGAACTCTGCTTCACATGGATGGGAAGCCTATCCAGAGAATTGGAATTCTCTGAGAAATTTAATAGAATCAGCACTAGTCTGGTATCATCCAAGCATTCTGGACCCAAGAAGCAGCAATTGCACATATTCTGGTGATACAGTGGAATTGTTTGTTTTAGAATGCCAGTCTTGTTAAGTGGTGTCAGGACTTTTTTTTTTTTGCCTATCATGATATACAGCCGAGACCAGAACTGAGAAGAAAAGAGAACACAACTAAAGCTACAATATCATATACCCTTCTAGCCTCCTGGTACAAAGAAATCAAAAGCTCACACTGTTAAGAAGGAAGACGGCCCAGAGGCTACACAATCTGTAAAGCATGTTGGAACAAATAGCAGGACAAATTATAACAATAATAAGCAATATGCCTTAGTTCAAAGAACTAAAGCAGAGTTAGCAATATATGATCTAACGTCTCATTTCTCATCTGACCACTGCAATGAAAGTGAAGAGACAGTAGATACGAAAATATTTTTGGATGGGAGTTCTGCCCCTCTTCCCTCTCCAAAGGTGGGGGCTCTGCCCTCTATACCCACGGTCTTTAAACATGCTACCCCAGATGTTGCATCAAATCAGAGGAAAGGAAAAATATGGTCAAATGTCCATGCTTAGGCAAAAACTCAAATTCAAAAGTTCCCTTCACCCTCAAGGAGGGCCATAGACTGGGGGAGAACATACACTGGGGGAGGATTTGATGCCAAAAATCCAATTATCTAAGTTTGCCTTGAAAGTAGCTGGGAGCTACTCTAACTTTAAGAGTGGCAAATGTGCTATTCTGATTGACATAACTGAGATGTAAGCTTGCTTCACCGGTGAGGTATATGTTAGGCAATGACTGTACCACATTATGTTTTATTTTCTACAGATGCAGGTTTAGTTACTTTAACCATGTATTTAAGGTACTATTTGTTCTGAAAAGGAAGAGGAGGGAAAAGTGGTTGGATTTTTCATGGCTAGAAAGGCCAGATAGAGATCTCTCCACTCAAACATCTACTAAGAGACTGAGTGTAGAGGGAGGTGAAGAGAGACAGAGCTTCCATTCTGGTCTGATAACTAACGTTTTTTAGGCTACTGATGTTTTTAGTTATGAATGTTCTGTTAAATTACATTATGTATACCAAAAAAGTCTGTCTCCACTAAGTATATGTACATTTGCTAAGCTAAAATAGACCTATATGTAATACAATACATAATTAAACAAACAAACACACAGCATGACAGCTCAGAGTTTAAGACTTCTGCAAGGCATGTGCTCAGTCCTGACTTCTATTACTGTGTGAAGTTTTCATGTGCTCACTGTGCTGTGTGAGTTTCCGTTAGGTATGCTGCATGCTCCCCACCTCTCAAAAGCAAGCTAGTAAAATGACAGCAGTAACTGTGTGTATGCATATATCTATGTATAAATACAGATACACACACACACACACACACACACACACACACACACACACACACACACACACACTTTATAATTGCCCTTTTGTAGCCTGAAGTGTGGCTGAGAAATTTGTGAAGAAAGAGTGCTTATGAAGGAACCATTCACCAAACTGGTTTGTTGGGAAACTCCGACTGGGCCTGGCAAGACACATTTTCAGCGGAGACGCGGGCAGAAAAGCTCCACACACACTTTACCCTGGACACAACAAGAAAGTGGTAAAAGCTGCTCTGGTAAGGAGAAGGAATAAAACACTGCATACCTTTACCTTATCTTCTATCAAACAGGTAGATCAAGGTTAGGAACAGCGTTTGTGGAAGGTGAGGATAGGAAATATTGAACATGCCCTCACAAATTCTATATTCTCATGGAGGTGGGGTGAGAATTATAAGCTCCGCTTTCCTGGCATACATGGCAACATTACATCACACACACAAGGGGTACCACTCTTGAAATGACATCACAGTTTCTACAGAAGGGTATCCTGGATATGACAGCCATAAGATATTCCAAAATCCACGACAACTAACAAATGGAACGAGAGTGACAAAGCTTCATGACAATTTCACCACAAAATTAAAGAAAAGGATACGCATGAACAGTTAATATAAAACAACAAAGCTAGAATTGTGTAGCCTGCCACAAAAAACAAAGTGCTCTAAAGAAATAAAGATGTCTGGAAATGCAGAACTGTGAAAAGAACCAAAAAACCTACATAGGGTTTGAAGGAATTTGTTTTACTGACAAAAGTCCAAAGTAAGTGTCAACAATATCTGTGACGACCTAAGTGACATGGCTGGACAAAAGTAACCTGTCCACACAGTGGAGGAATGCAGGACAGCTGGGTGAAACAGAAAGGAACAGAAAAGATGTGAAGTTTTTCTTTCTGGGAGTCTGTTGGAAATGGGATTGATCCTAGTTGGACCCTCATGATAAAGATAAATAAATAAAAAAAGATACAGACGCTGTGCCATATAATTAAGAAATAAGCCTCAACAAAGCTTAAACTCTGGTGGGTAATACTCCCTATGGCACTTTTGAAGCACTAAGTGCAGGAAAGGGTTGCAACTACAACAGAAGGCTCATTAGTCTCCTAAAACATGTAAAAATCTGGAGAACCTTTCGTAAGAAATGGGTCGTCTTAGTTAATGTTATTATGATTATAATGTCAGCAGACCTTTAGATTGCCACCTTTTCAGATGCCCCCAGTGGAACATTTCTGTCATGCATTCATCTGGTTATTCAGGACAAATCATGCCAACAACCAGTGCAAAGGACTAGCCTACACTTTGCTGCAAAAACAATAACTCAGTTTTAAACAATTTGAGCTATATTGTTTCATATTATATTATGGTATTTCAGAAAAACAATATTTTTACAACTATCACAGGAAAATGAAAGAAAAATGTCATAAAATGTACACAATTATTACAACTAAAGTGAGCAGAAATTCACTAACTATTTAAGATAGTGCA